>NC_138240.1:37423200-37703200 GCF_964197995.2 Scardinius erythrophthalmus
ATGCAGTGAAAAGTATTTGCCCCCATCTCATACTAAATTGATTCAGAAAATAAAACCTACCATAAAACAAAGGCAACCTGAGTAAACACAAAGTACAGTTTGTAAATGACAATGTTATTTATTGAAACAAAAAAGTTCTCCAATACCAACTGGGCCGGCGTGAAAATGTATTTGCCCTCGTATTTATTACAGCTTTTCTCTGTCGCTTTGGTGCATTTCTCACATCACTATTTACATTTGCACAACAGTTAATGCAGTTCTCAAAACAATTAGTACAAACTGCAAAACCTAGTTGATAACCTGCAAAAGTGTGTCACTTGCTCAAAATGGAGAGCTCACTCCTCAAACACAAGTATTCATGTCAATGAAAGTGTCAGTGTCATCAAGATGAAAAGTCCTGACGCCATTGTTTATGAGCAAGATAGTCAAATGGCTTTGTCATGTTTTCATTATGACAGTTTACTCTGTAAATGTTTTCCAATGCAAAAAAGTCAGATCTTGGTGACACTGCCTGAAAATGCTCAAGACAGCGCTATATACTATTGGCACAGCCATTTGAAAAATACAGTAAAGTTACACATTACTGTATTTAGTGAGGTAACTGAGTACAAGACACTGAATGTGTATGTTTCACATTTTTACTGCATATGCTCTCTGCAATTCTAGTTTGTTCACAGCATTTTGCAAAAGACAAAATACACCCTTATTTACAACAAGCATAAACTCCCTTTGGGTAGAGCTGTGCACAACTGTAAACAATATTGCAGTACATACTGGAACTGAACATACAACATACATAGTGCTGTAATCATTCATGCACATCCAGACGTTCCTCATCAGTGAAAGCTGAGATTCACCTGAGAGAAATTGTTCAATTTAGGAGACATTTTCAGGAAAAAAAAGATTTAAAAAAATGTGTAAAATTTGCGTGACAGATTTTGACAACTAGTTCAACATTTTTGTATGTAATGACTCAAGCAATGAAATGAGGACTATTAGTTTTATATGGAATGACTATTCAGCATTCACAAGTATAGTTAATTTTGACTGACATGACATAAGCAAATGATAATGTTATAAAACAGCAGAGAGTTGTATGAAAGCAATTGATGCATGTCCAAAAGCATTTGCAGTTTGTTGGAAGGAATGAGAAACTGCTACTATGATGTGCACAACTGACTAAATGTTGTGGAGGTTAAACTAACTGTTGTGCAAATGTAAATAGTGACGTGAGAAGTGACGTGACAAAGCGACTGAGAAAAACTGTAATTCCTCTAATCTATGAAACTGTATTTATAATGTAGTTCAGCTGGACTAAACACAACCAGTCCTGATCACTGCAGCTGTTCAATCAGATCAACACTGAATACTGAAGCCTGATTGGTTCACATTTGTACAGATAAATTACTTTTCAGCCCGCTAAAAAAAAAGAAGCTGACGGGGTCGACTGCATATTTAAGTTGCGCTGAAAACTGTTTTCATCAGAATTGTTCAAACGTGAAGATCATCTCCTCGCTGTCTCCAAAGAGAAGAAGATAGGAGCCTTTCTGCTCATCATTTAAACAACAAGCCTCAACTAGCGGATTAACGGCTCTTCGACAGCTAAAGCTGACTCGCTGCTTCTCCTCTGGGCTATCCGGCAACTCTTCAAGAGACACTGTCACTATTAAAAGAGCAAATTTGAGCAACATTTGTTGCAAAATGCGGTGCCACGAGTGTTGCTCCTGCAGGGCTCCCTGCTTCCCTCATCTGGAGCGAGTGCCATGGTTTCATTTGACAGCTCAGAGGAGGACTTTAATGACACTATGTCTCTGAAGCAAACTGAGCAAACTCTGTTATAAGTCATGGTACGCTCCCTAATCATCACGCGTCCACTATTCCTCTTCGTCTGCTCTCAACTTGTTTGGCGGTGTGGAGGAAAAAGGGTACACCAAGCTTCTCCCATTGGGAGAGACCATCTGCACATCTCTGCCTAAAGCTGCCCATCCCTCTGAGCCGTGCAGAACTAGATCCTTCAAGTCTACCAGGCCAACCTTCTCTGCACGATGGATGAAACTGGTCTTGACCCGACGGCCTTCAAAGAGCTGTGCAGCGTGACCGACCTCGCCCTGCGTGCCACTAAGTCTACGGCCCAAGCGATTGGTCGTGCCATGGCCAGTTTGGTGGACCACCTTTGGCTGAACCTGACGGAGATCAAGACAAGACAGCCCTCCTTGACCCCGTCTCTCCCTCGGTTCTGTTCGGTTCTGCAGTGGACGGCTTCTCTGAGTGTTTTACAGGCCCAGAAGTCGTCATAGATGATGCACCACTTCAAATAAAAAACAAACACCTTTTGCAAAGAGCATTCCTCCTCTTCATTATCCTATTGCAAGCATCAGCCCCCCACCACAGCTGCGACTCTTCAACCCCTCGCCGCCCAGAGCCGGGCTTGGGAAGCTTTTACCGGCATGTCAGATTGGGTTTTAGTAATAATCAAACGGAGTTACTCGCTCCAGTTCTCCCGCAGGCTCCCCTGCTTCAGGAGGCAGAAAAGAGAAATAACAAGTCAGTGTCTTCCTGGTTAGTGTTGTAAGAGGGTGGAGCTTCTGATCAAGGTGGTGTGTTGAAACAGGTCAAACAACAACATCAGGATTTCTTTAGGAAAAATTAACAAAATCTAAGCCTATTCAAAATGAACATGCATTGAAACGTTAAGATATAACGCTAAATCCTTGGATTAAACACACACACACAAAAAAAAAAAAACATAAAAATACCCAAATATTAAAAATAAAAGATCTCAAAACCCTTATACGTGTTTTATTTATTTCTATTCTTTATTCGTCAGAGATTCTCCAGGGTCTGTCATGCTCCCATCTCTGCTTAAGTTTAAACACTCCTCTGTTATATATATACAGTGCTATGCATAAGTTTAGGCACCCATGCTAAAGTTGACTAAAAAGAGGAATAAAAAAATCATCTTTTGGAAATTGAACTTAATGCCTTAATTTAAAAAAATAGGAAAAATCCAACCTTTAAGGACACCAATTTTCTTTGTGAATGAATAATGTATCGTAAATAAATAAATGTTCTTCCTTAAAATACAGGGTGCATAAGTTTGGACACACCTATGTTAAATTCCCATAGAGGATGGCAGATTTTTATTTTTAAGTTTTTTTTTTTTTTTTTTTTTTTTAGGATATGCATCCTGATAAAGTTCCCTTGGCCTTTGGAATTAAAATAGCCCCACATCATCACATAGCCTTCACCATACCTAGAGATTGGCATGGTTTTATTTCAGTTAGCCTAATAGCTAGTTTGATTTGCATTGAGAGCAATGTAAATCAAACTAGCTATTAGGCTAACTGAAATAAAACCATGCCAATCTCTAGGTATGGTGAAGGCTATGTGATGATGTGGGGCTATTTTAATTCCAAAGGCCAAGGGAACTTTATCAGGATGCATAGTATCCAAAAAAAAAACAAAAAAAAAACTTAAAAATCTGCCATCCTCTATGGGAATTTAACATAGGGGTGTCCAAACTTATGCACCCTGTATTTTAAGGAAGAATATTTATTTATTTACGATACATTATTCATTCACAAAGAAAATTGGTGTCCTTAAAGGTTGGATTTTTCCTATTTTTTTAAATTAAGGCATTAAGTTCAATTTCCAAAAGATGATTTTTTATTCCTCTTTTTAGTCAACTTTAGCATGGGTGCCTAAACTTATGCATAGCACTGTATATATATATACACATAATTATTTATAATTTTAATTTTGTATATATTTGTACACTACCAGTCAAAAGTTTTAGATCGGTATGATTTTTTATGTTTTTAAAAGAAGTCTCTTCTGCTCACCAAGGCTGCATTTATTTGATTAAAAATATAAACAAAAACAGTAATATTGTGAAATATTATTACAGTTTAAAACATCTGTTTTATGTGAATATACAGTAAAGTGTAATTTATTCCTGTAATCAAAGCTGAATGTTCAGCATCATTACTCCAGTCTTCAGTGTCACATGATCCTTCAGAAATCACTCTAATATGATTTGATGATCAAGAAACATTTATGATTATTATCAGTGTTGAAAACAGTTTTTTATATTTTTATTTCATGATGCTATGATGCATAGAAAGTTCAAAAGAACAGCATTTATCTGAAATGGAAAGCTTTTGTAACATTAAACACTACCCTTCAAAAGTTTGGGGTCAGTAAGAATTTAAATTTTATTTTTGGGGGAAATAAACAAAATAAATCAATAATTGTATTCATCAAGGATGAGTTAAACTGATCAAAAGTTACAGTAAAGACATTTATAATGTTAGAAAATATTCTATTTTCAATGTGTAACTGCATGTGAAAATTAATACTACGGGTTGGGCTTCCGGGTCACCTAGCGATGGCAGCTTAGACAGAAACCTCCCGACCAAAGTAAAATAAGACCGCCCCAAAGTTAGAAAAACAGACGTGTTTACCGAAAATTTGGAAAATCTAGAAGAGGGCGAAGATGCCGAATAAAAGCCACCATAAAAAACAAACTGCTCCAAGTGTTGACGAAGGCAACGAAGCGCAACAACAAGAAGGTGCTGGCGCTAGCTCCCTCGCAGCTAGCGTTAGCCATGACAAAGACGAAGAGAACAGAGGAGGCGAGTCTGCGAATCTGACTTTAATTCTCAGAGAATTACGCGAATTTAGGCAAGACAACAAACATCAGCTTAAAGATATCAAGGAAGAGATCGCAAAAACCAACTCGAGAATGGATGAAGCTGAAGCAAGAATAGTGGAGAGCGAGGAGAGGCTGCAAAGCGCAGAAGAGGTGTTAGCCGAAATGGTACAAATACAGGAGCAACTCCAAGCTAAGATAACAGACCAAGAAGGGCGCTCACGCAGAGAAAATGTGAGGATATACGGTGTCCCCGAAGGAGCTGAGGGTGGACCGAGGTCAATGATCCCCTTTGTGGAGAAGCTGCTCAGAGAGAACCTCAGCATTCCACCTTCGAGGGACATGCAAATACAAAGAGCCCACCGAGCGCTGGCGCCGCAGCCACCGGCCGGCGTGCAGCCTAGATCAATCGTGGTCCGATTTCTCAGCTTCACGATGAAAGAAGAAATCATTAAACTGGCTTGGCAAAAGAAAGGCTTCACCTGGGGAAACTCCAAGATCAACCTCGACCATGACTACGCACCAGGAATCCTAGCCAAGAGGAGGGAATACGGCGAGGCGCGGAAGCTTCTGAAGGAAAACAACATAAAGTTTCAAACCCTCTACCCAGCCCGACTGAGAGTTTTTTATGAGGAGGGGACAACAACATACGAGACGGTGGAGGATGCAACGGGGGATCTAGCAAGAAGGGGCTTCCCGGTGAAAGTAATCACCCAGCCGAAATCCCTGATGGAAAGGATTCAGCGCTGGTCGTGGCAGCCAGCACGGTCGCAGGGCGCAGCTCGATCCGGCAAAGCCTCATCAAGCTACAAGGACAAGTTGCAAGTATTCAGACGCACAAAAAATCAGGACACAGGGTAATTTAAACGAAAACAATGTCTAAAAAGGCTTATATATTTTTTATAAACGGCTTAATTTATAAATACAAGGTCGGGAATAAAAGAGAAGGGGGGAGAGAGACATTTATATGACTGTTACCACAGCAGAGGGCCCCCTATTCCAGTTTGGAAACAGAGGTTATCCCTCGGGTCTAAAGCAGGGCAGTAGACTGGCCCTATTTTTGGAAGCTTGGCCAGAGGTTTACATGTTACAAGTTCATAGTAACTGTTCGGGTTATGTTCTTTTGTTTTGTGTTCTTATTATGAAGGGACTGCTTACTTTTTCACTAGAGGGAAAGAATGACCAATTAATTTTAGTTATGAAAAAATGCAAGGAAAGTCTGTGAAAATAATTTCATTTAATGTAAACGGGTTATTAAATCCAATCAAGAGGAGTAAAATCTTGTCAAAGTTGAAAAAAGAAAAAGCTCAGATAGCTTTCCTCCAGGAAACACACATGATTCAATCTGAACACATTAAGTTAAAAAGGATGGGCTTCCGGCATGTTTATTCTTCCTCATGCAAGGCAGGCCACAAAAGAGGTGTTGCCACTCTTATATCAAACACACTTAACTATGATCATATATCTGAGGTCCGGGATGAGGATGGTAGATTTGTTAAAATCACAGGGAGAATAGAAGGGAAAGAAATAACGTTAATAAATGTTTATGCTCCCCCAGCAAGTGATTGGATATTTTATAAACGTATTTTTGACTTAATGGTGAACTCACAGGGGGTGGTAATCTGTGGAGGGGATTTTAATATCAGGTTGAACCCCGCATTGGACTCATCCAGAGTAACTACCCAGAACAAAACCCTAACTAAGAGAATGATGTCACTGATGAGTGAATTGGGAATAATGGATGTATGGAGGGAATTGCACCCTACCTGTAGAGATTACACACATTTCTCCTTTCCTCACTCTGTATACTCAAGACTAGACTACTTCTTTATGTTTAGCGTTGATAGATTTAAAATCATGGACAGTAATATAAAGACAATTGACCTGTCAGATCATAGCCCGATCTCTTTATCTTTAATATTAGGAGGGAAGATTAGGAAAAACTTATGGAGATTGAACTCAAACATACTCAATGATCCAAAAATCAAAGTAAAACTGAGAGGGGAAATTCAAGATTTTCTAGATTTTAACGACTCTGGGGAGGTGTCGCCTACAATCTTATGGGATACATTGAAGGCTGTATTGAGAGGCAAAATAATATCCATTACCACGCATATGAAAAAACTCCAGGGACAAAGATTGTCTGACCTTCAAGGAAAACTAAAACAGTTACAATTTTCTAACAGCAGTAATGTAAGCTCGCCCCTGAAAGAGGAAATTAAAAAATTACAGAGTGAAATCGACGACATATATACACAAGAAACTCAGAAAAAAATTATCTTCCTGAAACAAAAGAACTATGAAGTGGGAGGAAAATCATCAAAATTTCTTGCATACAAATTACGTAAACAGCAGGTGGATAATACTATCTATAAAATAAAGAACCCGAAAACAAAGGTGATTGAATATAAAATAGAAAAAATTCAGGAGAGTTTTGAAACCTTCTACAAGACATTATACTCTCAACCTCAAGGTTCGGATGAAGCACAAATTGAATCCTTCTTAAATTCGTTAGACTTACCTAAACTCACAGACTCCCAAAACAAAAACTTAATACAACCAATATCAATCAGTGAATTAAATTTAGCCATTTCTAAATTGAAGGCCGGCAAGTCCCCGGGTACGGATGGCTACACTACCGAGTGGTACAAGTCCTTTAAACCAGAGCTTTCCCCAATATTACTAAATACATTTAACTGGGTCTTACAGAAAGGAGAAATACCACCCTCCTGGAGGGAAGCAACCATCTCAGTCATTCCTAAAGAGGACAAAGACAGGCAGGAATGTGGTAACTACCGACCTATTAGTGTTCTTAATCTGGATTATAAACTATTCACATCCATTTTAGCTCGCAGATTAGAAAAAATTTTGCCGGACCTCATCCATTTAGATCAAACAGGATTTATCCAGCAGAGACAAACTTTAGATAACATAAGAAGAACATTGCATATTATAGATCAAACAAACAAAAACAAAACTAGATCATTGATAGTGGGGCTAGACGCCGAGAAGGCATTCGACTCGGTTCGATGGGCATTCTTATACAGAGTTATGGGAAAGTTTGGCTTTCATGATAATTTTATTAAAACAATTCAGTCCCTCTATAATAAACCAGTGGCTCGAGTAAAGATTAATGGAGATCTTTCTGACTCCTTTGTTATGGAAAGAGGAACAAGACAGGGTTGTCCGATTTCACCTCTACTTTTTGCTTTATTTATTGAGCCCTTGGGCCAGTTGATAAGACAAAGTGAAGCTGTTAAAGGCATTGCCATGGCAGGGACTGAACAGAAGGTGGCAATGTTTGCAGATGATGTTTTGGTGTACCTGGAGGAACCTGAGACATCATTTATAGGATTGATGACCCTATTAGAAGACTTCGGGAAACTATCAGGCTATAAGCTCAACATCTTGAAAACACAGGTCATGATGTTAAACTGTAATGCCCCAAGAAATTTACAGGAAAAATATCATCTAAATTGGGAAGCTAATTCAATAAAATATTTAGGTATAAATTTGACAAAGGATCTCTCAAAATTATCAGAGGAAAATTATGAACCATTATCCTTAAATAAATTCGGATATGCACAGATGGAACCTCATCCCTTTTCTTAATCTGAACTCAAGGATAAGTGTAGTCAAAATGAATATCCTCCCCCGCTTATTATATATCTTCAGAACTCTACCTGTAGAGGTGAGTGACAGTCAATTCAGAGAATGGGACAAATGGATTTCCCGCTTTATCTGGCAGGGAAAGAAACCACGGATTCGGTTTACCATTTTACAGCTAGGAAAGGAGAGAGGTGGATTTGCACTTCCTTGCCTAAGAAACTATTTTTATGCCTCGCAACTAATCCCCTTGTTGCATTGGTGCAATGGGGAATACAAGGCCAAATGGAAAGAATTAGAGTTTGGATTTTCCCCTATGTTCCCCCTTCAATCCACAATTGCTGATAGAGATCTGGCAGCCAAATTAGGAAAAATTAATAACCCCTGGATTACTCAAACATTGAAAATATGGCAGAAGGTGGTTAAGGCATGTGGAATTCATAGGATGCTAAAACTTTTTAGATGGTGCGCCTATGACACAGAATTCCTTCCAAATAGGATGGATAAAAGATTTGAATCATGGGTCGAGAAGGGTCTTACAACCTATCTCTCCTTTACACATAATGGCTCGATACAAAGTTTTCAGGGTTTGAGGACCAAACATGACCTACAGCAAAATGATTTTTTCAGATTCCTTCAAATCCGTGAATACTTTAATCAGAAATGTAAAATAACAGATCTTTCAGCAGCAGAATCAACTTTTTATAGAATTCTGAAATTAGCCTACAGTTCAACTCCGAAAAAAGGTATCTCATTACTATATAACTCACTATTCCACGCCACCAATGAAAGTACACTTCATATTAAAGAAAAATGGGAAAGAGAGGCAGAAATAAGGCTTTCCGAGGAGGTTTGGGGGGAAATATGTACTTTTCAATGGTCTTCAACCAACTCCATGGACTGGAGAGAGCACTGTTGGAAGAATGTAATAAGATATTTTAAGACCCCATGTCAAGAGAAATACAAGAACACTAATGTAACCTGTTGGAGACAATGTGGTTCACCAGAGGCAAACCATTTCCATGTATTTTGGGGCTGCCCCAAACTGAACCAGTATTGGAGCGGCATTCACAACACATTAAATACAGTGTTCAAGTGTCAAATACCCCTTAATTTTGAAAATTTATATCTGGGTCATGTAGAGTGCTTGAAACTTAGGAGGGACATAAAGCTGCTTCAGGCACTTCTAGCTGCAAGTAAAAAATCCATTACCAGAAAGTGGTTAAATGTAACACCACCCACAATTGAGGACTGGCACGGAATAATTCTTGAAATATTTAAAATGGAAAAGCTGACCTTTTGTCTGAGAACCCAAAAGGTTAAGTTCTATCAAATTTGGGAAAAATGGATTGAATTTATAAACCCGATTAGAGCAGACTTTGTATGATCCCTCTGGAGTTTAAAATATATATATATATATACATTATTTATTACTTTATGTGATTATTATTTTTTGTCAGTTTACCATCCCGGATGGAAACAACAATAAGCAAGTTCCTTCACGCCAATGTATATAGTTTTTTTTTTTTTTTGTTTGTTTTTTTTTTTTAAGATAGTTAATATGTTGATGCATAAAACGCAACTTTACAGGTTGAAAGCAAGTGGGCTGAAGAGAGAATTTAAAGAGAGCAAATGTGATGAACCTTTTATATTTAGCGGAATATATAAGGACATGTTCTCAGAAAAGTGACAAGGGATGCACATGATGGAACAGGACTGTACCTTACCGCACAAAATATGTCTTTCAAATGTCTGTTATTACTCACCTGTAAATGGTTGTATAAACAGGAAAAGGACTTATGTAAACACCAATTCTGTATTTTTGTACTGTTGATTTTGATGGAAAATGCCTTTTTCAAACAAAAAAAAAAAAAAAAAAAAAAAAAAAAAAAAAAAAAGAAAATATTCTATTTTAAATAAATGCGGTTCATTTGAACTTTCTATTCATCAAAGAATTTTTAATAAAAAATTGTACAGAACTGTTCTCTTACGAGAGGTCTCTCGTACTGCGTAAGATATCTTACGCTAGGGGAAAATCCTTTTTCCGCGAGATATTGAAGCCAAAAATGATCCTTAATTTTGTAATAATGCAAAACGCGTTGCGGCAGCATACAGACATAGGCGAGACAGCTTGCGTGCCTATTGGCTGTTCTGCGGCAACTGCAGCAGCCTATCGAGCGAGGCCTGGCGTGACGCCAGACCCAATGAGGGTGCTTCGCGCCCGCTGCGTCACATCCCGCCGAAACGGGCGTGGTCTAGGCCTATAAATACCGCTCGCAGGCAGCTATTATCTGGTTTTTCATCCTTCAAGCGAAGCACACGCATGCCGTTGCTGGCCGCGCCGCCTTTCTTGCCTTCCTGCTGCGCTTTCCGGCGTTATATCCTTTCTTTGCTACTGTGTTTATGTATGTGTGTGTACTCGCCGCCGCGACACACACTCTCATTGCACTAAAAGAGCCGGGCGTCTTGAAAAAGGCCCTTGAAAAAGGCTCCCTTTCCTGAGGATCACGCAGCTCTCGCGCTCGCTGACGGCGACTGCCCTCACTGCGAGCTAGCTACTGCCTATGGTGACTCTTAGGACTCACCTGGCAGCCTTCTCCGAGACTGCTCCTCCGCCCCTCCCCAACCCGCAAAGCTCGCCGGTTCGCGCGCTTGCCTTGCCTGCTTGGGGGACGATACCTGTTCTCCCTCTGTTCGAGCCGCGCAAACCACGCCACTCACAGGGGATGTCAGGAACGGACGATCACGGGGCTAGCTTTCTCTCTCCCTCTGTTCGAGCCGCACAAACTGCGCCGTTCACAAGGGAGGCTGGAAGCGGACGGTCGGGGTTAGTTTCTCTTTACGTTATAAGAAAGCTACCCTGCCTCTGCGCCCCGTTCATATATGCTCGTGCATCTAAAGCCTTTGTGTCTCCTCCTGTGGCTCAGTGGCAGACTCTCAGTTTTTGCGCGCGAGAGACCCATGTTCGATCCCGGGTCTACCGGCAGATAAAATTATGCCGTCAATGCTCGCTCTGTCAGTTCCCTGAAAAGGAGACTGCAGATGTGTATTTTGCAGTCAACGAGCGCGTTGTACAACCCGCTCGCCTGCACCCAAACACCGTTTCTATGGTTTTCCGTGCGTCACTGGCAAGGAGAAAAGAGAGTGTTTCTGGTCCCGCTGCGGACGGACCGACCTCCATTTCTCATACATTTCTCATTCCCCTCTGAAATTCAGGCGACTGGAAATGTCAATATTGCAGTGAACGAGCCTGTTGCAATGCACGCAGGCCTGCAAATAAACACCAGCATGTTGACGCTCTCTGTTTCTATGGCAACTTCTCGCTCGTTCAGTTCCAGTAAATGTGACTGTTCCAGTGTATTCTGCAGTAAACAAGTCGGCGACGCAGCACGCTTGCCTGCACACAAACGCCGCTTTTACGGCTACCCAGAGTGAATTTTCTGGTGTCCAGGCCACGGCCGATGGTGTACATCCACGCACAGACATGACAGTTCCTACGGGACTCGCCCAGCCCTCCCCCTCTCGGTTGACCGCCGCAGAGGAGTCGAGCGCGGGCAATCTGCCCGCTGTTATCAGCGCGCCCCTGCCTCAAATGTCACGAGCGCGACGCTTGTGTTACAGCACACCGAAGCCTCTCCATCGCTGAGCGAACGGAGAGCGCTTCGTATTCAACCCCTAGCTATTCATGCAGATGCATGGGCAAAGCTGCCTGGGGTTTCGAAGTGGGTGCTAAACATTATAAAAGAGGCTATTCGCTGCAGTTTCGCCGACGCCCTCGCCGCTATACGGCACGCGTCGAGACCACGGTAAAAACAGAAGTAGCACATTTACTTCGAGCCGAAGTGGCGAAACTATTGAGCAAAGGGGCCTTAGAGCCTCTCTCTCAAGTTCAGAGCGAAGGAGGGCTATACAGCAGATACTTCCTGGTACCGAAAAAAGACGGGGGTCTCAGACCCATACTAGATCTAAGGCAACTGAACAGAGTGCTTGTGAAGCTACAGTTCAGGATGCTCACGACCAGAAAAATCCTCGCGCAGATTCGCAGAGGAGATTGGTTCGTGTCAATAGATCTGAAAGACGCGTATTTTCAAATACAGATAGCGTCCTGTCACAGGCGATTTTTGAGATTCGCCTTCGAGGGCCAGGCATACCAGTACACAGTCCTGCTGTTCGGTTTATCCCTGGCACCCCGTACATTTACGAAGTGCATGGATGTGGCGCTCGCACCCCTCAGAATGAGGGGCGTGCGAGTACTGAACTATTTGGACAATTGGCTGATTCTAGCGCAATCTCGCTCAGTGCTCATAGAGCACACGGCCATTTTACTCAATCACCTCGAGAATTTGGGTCTCAGAGTCAATTGGTCGAAGAGCTCTCTGTCCCCCAGTCAGACGATATCTTTCCTGGGCACAGAGCTGGACTCGCTGTCCATGATAGCGCGACTATCACCACAGCGCGTGGTAGACATTCAGCGTGCAGCGAACTCTTTCTGCTGCGGCGCATCTGTCCCGCTCAAGAAATTTCAGAAGATGCTGGGTCTCATGGCCTCAGCATCCTCAGTGCTCCAGCTGGGCCTGCTCCGCATGCGCCCACTGCAGTTCTGGCTGAAAGAGCGAGTCCCACGCCGAGCGTGGACATCCGGTCTGCTTCGTCTCAAGGTCAATCATAAGTGCGTCACAGCTCTGAAACCTTGGAAAGCGGACGACTGGTACCAATCAGGTGTAAGCCTGGGGACTTCCTAGAGGGTGAAAGTGGTGTCCACAGATGCATCCACCTCGGGATGGGGAGCGCTGCTCGAGGGCAGACCGTTCTTCGGCCAGTGGTCAGAACGGGAGAAGCTTCTGCACATAAACTGCCTCGAAATGTTGGCAGTAGACAACGCACTGACGCGTTTTTGTCCCAAATAAAAGGACGCACGTCCTGGTCCGCTCGGACAACATGTCTGTGGTGTCCTACATAAATCGCCAGGGCGGCCTCAGGTCCAGGAACCTGCACAGGCTAGCAGAACGCCTCCTGGTATGGGCTCAGCGCAACCTGCGCTCGCTGAGAGCAGCGCACGTGCCAGGGCTCCTACACATAGGACCAGACAGACTGTCCAGGAACAATGTTCCGGCAGGTGAATGGTCTCTACACCCACAGACAGTCCAACTGCTGTGGAAGAAATTCGGCAGAGCGGAAGTAGACCTATTTGCGTCTCAAGAAAACGCTCACTGTCAGGAATTTTTCTCCAAGAGCAGGGACGCGCTGGCTCATGTATGGCCCCGCCGCCCGCTCTATGCTTTTCCCCCCATCTCTCTCCTGCCTCAGGTGATAGAGCGGATCAGGGAAGAAGGATGCTCAGTACTGCTTGTAGCACCCTTCTGGGAAAACCAACCTTGGTTCCCAGCTGTGATGCAGCTAGCGAGCACTGCCCCATGGCCACTGCCAGTGAGGAGAGACCTCCTCTCCCAGGCCCACGGCTCGATCTGGCATCCTCACCCGGAATTGTGGTCCCTTCACTGGGCCATCAACGGGTACATGTTGAACTCCCTAAGGGAGTATTAAACAGGATCACGCAGGCTAGAGCTCCTTCTACAAGACGTCTCTACTCCTCGAAATGGTCAGTGTTTTCGGGCTGGTGCACAGCCCGTGGCGTGTCACCCACAGACGGTGGAGTGACGGAGGTGCTTTCCTTCCTACAAGAGCTGTTGGATAAGGGCAGGACCCCTTCCACGCTCAAAGTTTATGTGGCGGCTATAGCAGCATTCTCGAGAACAACGCTTGGTCAGTCAATAGGAAGGAACGATTTAGTCATCCGCTTCCTCAGAGGGGCTAAGAGACTGAATCCTTCCAGACCTCCCTCAGTCCCTGTATGGGACCTTTCTACGGTGCTGGAAGCCATGAAAGGTGGACCATTCGAGCCTTTACAGACGATTGATCTGAAACATCTGTCTGCTGGCTCTCGCTTCAGTGAAGCGCATAGGGGACTTACACGCGCTCTCTGTGAGCGCGACGTGCATGGAATTTGGGCCTAATGACTCGAAGGTTATACTCAAACCTAAGCACGGTTATGTTCCAAAATACCCCAACACACCGTTTAGGGCGCAGGTCATCTCCCTGTCAGCCCTACCGGTCCCTGATGAGGAAAGAGACGCGAGCCTCCTTTGCCCAGTCAGGGCATTACGAGCTTATGTGTCTCGCTCGTCTGTTTTCAGACAGACAGAGCAGCTCTTTGTTTCATTCAGCGGGCGTTCTAAGGGACTAGCCGCGTCGAAACAGAGCCTATCCAGATGGATAGTTGATGCTATAGTGCTAGCATACGCCTCCAAGGGCATGCAGTGCCCGTTGGGTGTCAGAGCGCACTCCACGAGAGGCATGGCCTCTTCGTGGGCCTGGTGCAGGCCAGGCTGCTGTCGGTCTAGTTAACCAGTATTATCTGACCTGATGCTATCAGCTCAGAATGCTGCGTCTACTGAGCACAGCTCGATGATCGACAGTGAAAAGCAGTAGCACAAAGATGTGCCTGGGAAAACTGTGTAAGACCCACATTTCCCCATCAGTTCAGGCCGTACCCCGCCCTGTCTGTATGATGAAATTCGCGTCTAAGCGACGCTGCCATATGTGGAAGAGTGTGGCTTCGCCCCTCCCTCTTCCCGGACTCCCTGTGAGTTCCCTGGGGGATTGTGCACTATATGAACCCCGGGCTTTCGCCCTTGGGTCTTTGGTGTGCACGGCGTTTTGCATTGGGTCCCCTAGCGTAAGATATCTTACGCAGTACGAGAGACCTCTCGTAAGAGAACGTACTCGGTTACTAACGTAACCTCGGTTCTCTCTAGTAGAGGGAACGAGTACTGCGTATCTTGCCGTGCATGCACACGCTCTGGTTGCTTCGATGATGAAAAACCAGATAATAGCTGCCTGCGAGCGGTATTTATAGGCCTAGACCACGCCCGTTTCGGCGGGATGTGACGCAGCGGGCGCGAAGCACCCTCATTGGGTCTGGCGTCACGCCAGGCCTCGCTCGATAGGCTGCTGCAGTTGCCGCAGAACAGCCAATAGGCGCGCAAGCTGCCTCGCCTATGTCTGTATGCTGCCGCAACCTGTTTTGCATTATTACAAAATTAAGGATAATTTATGGCTTCAATATCTCGCGGAAAAAGGATTTTCCCCTAGCGTAAGATATCTTACACAGTACTCGTTCCCTCTACTAGAGAGAACCGGGGTTACGTTAGTAACCGAGTACGTTTTCAACATTGAAAATAATAATTAATGTTTTTTGAGCATCAAATCATATTAGAGTGATTTCTGAAGGATCATGTGACACTGAAGACTGGAGTAATGATGTTGAACATTCAGCTTTCATCTGAGGAATAAATTACATTTTAAAATATATTAAAATAGAAAACAGTCATTTTAAATTGTCAGAATATTTCACAATATTACTGTTTTTTTTTTTTTTTTTTGAGCAGAAGAGACTTCTTTTAAAAACATTAAACATCTTACCGATCTAAAACTTTTGACCAGTAATGTGTATATGTATGTATATATATATATATATATATATATATATATATATATATATATATATATATATATATATATATATATATATATATATATATACATACACACACATTTATACATATATAAAGCCTATACAGTTTTTCTTAGTTACAAACCCAACCCCTGTTTGTTTGCCATGGCAACCATACATTTCCTAAAGACATAAACACTTAAAATATTAAGAGGAATAAACTGGACTAAAAAAACATGTAAACCAATTAAAACTCTATTATACATAAAATCATTGTACTGAATAGAGCACAAAGTCACCTTCATTTATATAGCGTTTTTTACAACACAGATTGTTTCAAAGCATCTTACATTGATAACAGGAAAATAATGCAACCAAGTTTGTTTCAGTGTGTTTGTTTAAGTGTCCCCAAATAAGCAAGGCAGTGGCAAGGAACCAAAACTCCATCAGTGACAGAATGGAGAAAAGAAAGTTTAGCAGAACCCAGACTCAGTCGCTCAGTTCCCGGATCCCGGATTTCCACCAACTGCGGATCGGCTCCACTGTGTGTCGGCCGTCCTTCAATCCCCACCAGGCCCTGATTTGTTGTGAACGGCTGCGGCCGTGACTGACAGCTGAAGTCACGAGGACACACGAGATATAAGTGCAGAGTTGCTGCGGAGCTCTCCGGCATCCGGCAAAAACAGAAGCTCTGCGTACGTGAATTCACGTTTGATCGCGCGATATAAGTGCTGAATTTTTTTTATTAATGCCAAAAATGAAAATGTAACAAGTACATAACAACAGGAGTAATAAAAAAACAAGACATAGATCACGAAAAAAACAAAAACAAATAAAGTGCTAGAGGGAAGGAAAAAAATAAATAAAAATAAATTATACAAGGTTAAACATTGAAAGCAATCTTTGACTTTTCAAAGACTTTTTGTTTTTTATGCCCATCAAAGACAAAACATAGGAATTATAGTCTACTAAAAAAATAGACAGTAACGTGATCTTACCCAAAAATTTGCATTTGTGAATTAAAAAATTTACCAAGAATCATAAACAAATTAACAACGTACTGAATATGAGAATTTGGATTATGATAAAGAAAAATAATACTAAAGGTGTTAATACATATTTTAGCATTTGTTTTTTCTGAGAGATAGGTACATAACTCATTCCAAAAAGCTTTAACACAAACACATTCACAAAAAAATGCACAATTGTCTCTTCAGCATCACAGAAAGTGCATTTATCTTCTATGCTTTGGATATACTTATTGAGTACACTATTACAGGGGTAACATCTATGTAGTATTTTAAATGTAACTTCTTTTATCTTGTTTGTTAACAAATATTTGTGTGGAAGAGACCAGACCACTCAACAATTAATATTGTATAACGCCATCCACTTGAAAGATGATGCTGGAATAGATTTTCTGTTCATAAGATTACAAACAAAATGGTTATTGAATTTGTCATCAGTAATCAAAATTCCTTCAATTGAAATAAAAGTGTTATACAAAGATATATGACTATAAGTTTGCTCTCCTTTCAAGAGAGTTTTTATACCACTAGGAATGGCGTTGAATACAATATTATATTCCTTTAACAAAGCCCCAAAAACAAATTTTCTGGAGAATTCTGGAAATGAATAAAACTGACCATTGTCATCCATCAGCTGATTAACAATATTGTTTAAATACTGTTGAAAACTTTTTCTTCGTCGAAGCAAGAAACCAGGAGACGTTGGGGATCACGTTCAAACAAAGTTATTCTTTATTGAGGACTTCGCGTTGACGCGGCTGCAGTTCTTCCCAAATCAATCTGACTAACATACTTTACATGGTTTCTTTATAGGTCTTTCAGTGGGCTGTCCTTAAAGGTGCTAAACATACACACAGCCTTAGAGGTAACCACTAAATCTAATCATCTAAAGACAATAGAGGCAATTGCCCCCAACTGAGATAATGGTACCAAAAAGCTTACCCACGAGTCCAATGACGAGGGGAGGGGTTGCTTCAAAGTAGCAAACAAATGTAGTAAAATCTGCATAACATTGTTAACTTGTCTTAAGTTATTTTTGTTTTTTCTACATTCTTTTCCAAAATGTCCGTGCTTGCCACAGTAAGAACAACTGGCTTCTCTAGGACTTTTGCGTTTCTTTGGCTTCTCTGAGTTGACCTTAACAGAAACTGCTGCAATTCTTACTCTCTCTTTGACATCAGAGTCTCTTTCCCAAATAACTAAACTTTCTAGGTTACTTCTGAGAGTTCTTTTAGCCCACGTAATATCTAGGAATGGCAAGGCTGTTCTGTACTCAGCTACAAGACCATCTGCCCAAATTCGGATTAGAGCTCCTTTGTCAGCTAACACACTTTCGGAATCATCCACTATTCCACTGTACGTTACCGCTACCTGACAGAACCTCTCAGTATATTCACATATTCTTGTACACAGCTAGTAACTCTTGACCAATCGATTTTCGGTCCTAAGATATTCTTTAGGATTTTCAAAACACCTTCTCTCAAATCGCCTTTACTGACAGGTTGCAGTTCGGAAGTAACAGCAGACTCAAAATTGTTGAATTCAGATTCAGTTAGAATTTGTGACATCAGCTGTGTGACTTCCGGCAACGACATGTCGTAAAGATGCATTTTACTGAACAATGCTCTCCTAAACTCAGAAAAATGTCTTTGCACTGATGGCAAACTTTCAGCAATTCTCTCAATATCTTTCGGACGTAAAGATGTTTTGACTGCTTGTGGCTTCAATATGGGGGTTGCAAATGGAACTGTATCAACACCTTTTCCCTGAGGCTTTTGTCTAGCTACGCACACTTCAACTGCATTTACATCTGCATTGACATTGTCCTCTATACCAGGGGTTTTCAAACTGTGGGTCGCAGATTGGGAAGAGGTGGGTCACGCAGTCACTATTGGCTGTGCTAAATTTACGTTTCATGAATGACACACACACAAACATTTTGCACGATGTACCAACGTTAAATAGAAATCGCTATGAGATCGCATTACACCGGAGAATTCAAATGTCACGAAAGGCGCTGCATTTCCCAAAAGCATCGTATGCCTAAGTAGATCGTAAAACCGTTGCCACTTATGGTCTCTACGATCAGCTTAGCTCCCGATGCTTTTGGGAAACGCAGCGGAGACCTGAATCAGCCTTTCGTGACATTTGAATTATCCGGTGTAATGCGATCTCATGCAGGATGCAGAATGCAGAGCAGTGATTGGAGTAAACGAGTTTCTTCTTGTTAATAATGCGCTCAGAACCGCTTAATGAACCGCGTCGCTCTGAGACGCTGAAATTGTTAACACATCATGTCGCAAGCGCGCGCTTCATGAAACAAATCGCACTGATTTATCTGTCGTCTGTTCAACACAGCACTGTTGTCTTTCAGAGATATGGTCGTCGTAAGAGTGCGTTGTTTGCGTTACCTTGCATGTGTAGCACCGGTATCACACAACTTACTGCGCCACTGGACCAGTTCTAGGTTCTAAGGAGTGGGGAGCAAAAATAATTACACCAGAGACCGTTGCTTTAAATACAAAAGGCCGGCAATTTACTGAATGCAAAACACACATGGAATATACAGAATGCAAAACAAAAAATACCCTGCAGGTTTTTAATATTGAGGTAAGTATAATAAATGAAAAGGTATTTCACTCTCTTTTTGTTCTTTAGTTCACCTAAGTTATTTTAGTCAGGCTAATCTAAGTTAGACCGGTCTTTTCCTAGGTTGCACCTATTTTAGAGTTTCTATTTTTCTTCCTGAGTTAATTCTTTTTCCTTTCTTTTACAGGTAAGAAAATACCTTCAATTTACACAACCAAATCAAAGTGGACCACAAGCATTTCAAATCACATTCAAACATATGAACTCAATATGAAAATAAAAGTATGAAACCTTAAACTCAAGTTCAAATCCAAATGTGAGTTCAATTATTCAGTTCGATGAAGAGTTTCAGTTCGATTCAGTCCAAAAATAATAGTTCAATCGGTTTCCAGTTCAGTTCAAAAACAATTTCTGATACTCCTACCACTCTGGCAGCGAGTCACCATATGCAGCAGATTTCCTCACTGATGCGATGGAGAAGATGAGTTGAAAGTCTGGGTCTGGCTCGCCATCTTGAATCCCGTCTGTGCATGTGCACACCCGCACACTGCAGGCCAATCCTCGCTCCGACCGAGCCTCAAACCAAGCAAAAAACCTGACCTGTGTAACAGGTCATAAGCACAATAAATCAATTTTTAAATCCTCAAATTACACAAATGTATATATCACAGTCTCTGAGTTGTAACATTACTGCTACGGTGCTTTTTCACCTCTAAAATGGCGGAGCGGTCTTTTTTAACTCACAGCTCCGTTTCCACACAACTAGCACACACATCTTTCATTTACAAAGCATACATTCACTTTTATAACATTCACAGTTTTCATAAACCCAAAATATTAACTGGTAAACAGTTTATGGCAAAGCATTTCCTTGTAAACAGTTACGTTTTTAGTGTTAGCTCTCCGCCAGAGAAAAAATAAAATAAAACACAACACGGCAAAATGCAAGAAAACAACTCAAACTCACCAAAACCGGTGTGGCTTAGTTCTCATAAAATCCCCGTCAGTTCTCGACCAGGTAAGTTATGTTTTACAACTGCAAAATCAACTTTTTCACTACTTTCTCTGCTTATTAAACACAGTTCGTTCTCTCCGATCTATCCTCTGCTCTCTCCGTTAGGCCTCCGCTGCAGCGTCACTGAAGTACTGCGTCTAACGTCACTAGTCCCTTAAAGGGGCAGTGACATAAATTTTCTGTCAGCATACTTTTAATATTAAACATTAAATTGTTGTATTAACATTTTTAACATTTTTAACTCTGATTAATTAACTTACATTAAATGAATCACTTAACTTTCAAACTTATTTATGCAGCTTTTAAACTATTTATTCTTATTTATGTCTTATTTCAACATTGGGTTACATCCTCCCCTCTTTACCTAATGCACTTCCCTGTGCATTCTGAATCTACACTGTCATAACTCTAGGGGTTTTTGGAAAGCTAGGCTCTTTAAGGGAATCTGTAAACACATCACTCAAGGTTTGAAATAAAGACTGAACTATTGTAACCAACGGGTTCCCTAGCTCAGGGTAAGTCAGTCTTTTAGCTGCTTTTCTGTCTCTGATAGGTCTTCTAGAACAGTCACCTTCTGTCTGGATGTCAGTTTGGTCCATAACACTTGTGTTTTCTTTGCCCTCCTGAGCAGGTTGAGTAGAAGGATGGACATTATCCAGGTCTTCCTCAGGTAGGTTTCCAGTGTCCTGTCCAGCGGTTGAGCTGCTCTCTTCAGGATCAGGTAAGTCCACGGTTGTCAAACTGGGGTACGTGTACCCCCAGGGGTACGTGGACTGATTTCAGGGGGTACGCGAAATAGGGCTGTGCCGGTAATCTTGACAACCGCACCACTGCGGTTGTAAAGCGCCACCGCGGTGGCTGAGTAGTACCAACGGTGGTTTGCCAAAAATATGAATGCTGTTTTAAATTAATATTATGACACACAAAGCTTTGTTTACAAAAGAAATAATAGGTTAGCAATTAAATGTTATATCGCAGCCATGGAAAAGTTTGAATTCATGACGAATGATAGAGTTGTCCGTGAGCCCATAAACTTAAGCTTTGTCGGCTTTGAATTCTGGTTTGCGATCTGGTCACCCGATTATTAGCGAATTTAAATATTCCATTAGTTATTCCTTATAGAAAGCTTGAATTGTCTACTTTTAAACAAAACAATTCAAAACGAAAATAAACCGACTAGCATATCCGTATGAAGTGTGCATTTCTCTCTATAGGCGCGTTCACTGTGAAGATAACGAGTCAGCATCGTCAACTTCATCTTTGCAGCCCGACACTGACACAAAAAAACAAACCCTTTATTAATAAACTATTCAAATGTCTCCTTGCTATATTTGACACATTCATAATCATTACTTTTGCCGGCTCTTTGTGACAGCTGTTATGTGCTTTATTGGCAGCGTCACCCTCTGGTTACATGAACTCGTCACCACCGCATCAGCACCAGAACATGGAGATTTAATTTTAGAGAATGATCGCACAACAGACATTAGAACATTAGATATTCTATAATTAAATCAACTAATCGAATATTCAAAAATCGTGACTCATCCCTGCATGGAATCTCTTGTTTCTTTTCCCATATCTTCACTCACGTCTAACCCATTTCCAAAGGGGATTATAAACGTTTCTTCCTTTGTTCGCTTTTAGGTCAATTATTTTCGTATTCTTTACTGTGTTAAAGTAGAAAAACGCTGTAGGACAGATAGCCTACATTTGTACTTGTACGTCAAATTCTTTTTAACACAGTTTGTGCTTGTTATTAGACATATGATAATTGGTAAGGCGCGTCAAGTTCATTTGTAAAGTGCGTTTCACACGCGCGGGTGATTTTTAGTTTGGCTTTCTCTGGCAGCGCGCAAACATAGCCTAAATGCCTTGCCCTTGTGGAAGATAAAGTTCGTTTTTCATACCTTTTACAAGTAGAAAACATGAAGATATCAGAAAATAGATCGGTGGTCTCTTTCCTGCTCGTGTCCCACATCCCTCTCAAGCAGAGCGCTAGGCTGTATCACGCGTCTTTGTGTGGAAAATTTAACGAAAGTTTTTATTCATTTATTTTTTAAAATAGATTCAACTTTATTATATTATGTAAGTTACCAGTATTTACTGATATTTATTTCAATGCTTTACAGGCTTTAGTGTGTTGTTTCTTTGTTTTTTTTGTTTTTTTTTAATTTATTTCAAAACAACGTCCCCCGACCACCGCAACACCGCCGGTATTTGGGTCCATTACTACCGCGGTGGTAAAAAAAATTTCCACTTCACAGCCCTATATCATATGTTGACTTTTGATGAGATTTGTATCATATGTTTATGATTCTATTCACTATTCTCGACATAATTGATAAAAATAAATATTAATAAAAAATAAAAAAAACTTGTTGTTAACAATTGGTGGTGTTGGGGGTACTCCGGAAGATCTATAATGTCTCAGGGGGTACATGCCTGTTAAAAGTTTGGGAACCACTGAGGTAAGTCATTGGTTCCAGGATCAGGTAAGGCATAGTTTCCAGGGTCAGGTAAGTCATAGTCTGCAGGATCAGGTAAGTCATAGTTTCCAGGGTCAGGTAAGTCATAGTCTGCAGAGTCACAAGTCTCTACTGGAACGTCCTCAAGAAAAGCTTTGGCTACGTCTGAAGGATCTTGCTTAACAGCAGCCAACTCTTTGGAGGGTTCCGGTTCAATCCTTTCTGGTAAGTGTTCTATGGGTTCAGGGGTCGGGTCGAACCCTAGTATTTCCACTCTTATGTTTCTGTGTCCATCATAGTGATATTCCTCAGAGTCAGATTGGGATCAGATCCCCATCAGCTCCATCTGAACTGTCATTTTTAGGATGTTGTCGAGTTCTTGGTCGTCTCACTGCCATTGATGGGTTAGTTTCACTTTCGATTGAGGTCACAGGAAGGAAACCGCATGGCAGCAGGAGGTCACGATGAAGAGTTCTTTGTGGACCATCTCTTGTCTCAGGCCTCACAACATACACTGGGACGTCTCCAGACTGTCTCTGGACAGTATACACATCGGACTCCCACCTGTCGGCCAACTTGTGCTTGCCTCTAAGGCGGACGTTTCGGACCAAGACTCTGTCGCCTTCCTTCAAGGTGGAGTCAACAACATGCTTGTCAAACCTCACTTTGTTGCGACTGGCTGTCTTTTTAGCATTCTCAGTTGCTACTTTGTAACTGTCTTCGAGTTGGGATTTCAGGTTGCGAACATATTGCGAGTGTGAGCCTGGGTGGTGATTGACTGGTAGGCCAAAGGCTAGGTCAACTGGCAATCTTGGCTGACGCCCAAACATTAACTCATAAGGGGTAAAACCAGTTGTCTCGTTTTTAGTACAATTATAAGCGTGTACTAATGGTTTGACGTAATCCCGCCAGTGACTCTTTTTCTGATTCTCGAGGGTTCCCAACATGTTGAGCAGGGTCCTGTTGAAGCGTTCTACAGGGTTCCCTCTCGGATGGTAAGGGGTGGTTCTTATCTTTTGAGTGCCAATGAGCTCACACAGTTCTTTTATTGCTTGGGACTCAAAGTCGGGACCTTGGTCACTGTGGAGTTTTCCAGGGATGCCATAATGGACGAAAAAGTGGTCCCACAGGCTCTTGGCCACTGTCCTGGCTTTCTGATTCGGGGTGGGGACAGCCACTGCATATTTTGTAAAATGGTCGGTAATGACCAGAATGTCTTTGGTGTTACTGGAGTCCGGCTCCACACTGAGAAAGTCCATGCACACAAGTTCGAGTGGTCTTGTAGCGATGATGTTGACGAGTGGTGCGGCTTTCTCAGTTATAGCCTTACGTCGTATGCAGCGGTTGCAGGTTTTGACCTTAGCTTCCACCTCGGCTGACATTTTGGGCCAATAGAAACGCTTCCGGACGAGATCTAGAGTGCGCTCTACGCCCATGTGGCCCATGTCGTCATGGAGGCTCTTGAGGACTAAGGATCTCAGGACTTCGGGGAGCACAAGCTGGTAGTGAGTCTGAGCACCCTCTTGCCGCTTGTGATACAAGACACCATTTAAGACAGTAAGTTTGTTCCACTCCCTTAATAAGAGACCAAGCTCAGGAAGTTCCTTCCTCAAGGATGGTGGGGGTTTCTCTTCTAACTCCACTTGCCTGAGTACTTCACGGATGCAGGGATCAGCATTTTGCTTGTCTCTTAATTCAGCTGGTGCTAATGAGGGGATGACAGGTAAGCCACCAAGCTGATCCTCTTCTTCAAAGCTTTGTGGGAGAGCCTTTGGATGATGGGCAAGTGACACAACCAAGATGGTGCTGGCTGATGTTTCCCCAGAGTGATTGTTGATCACTTGGCGAACCAAGTGCTTCTCACAGATAGCTTTGATGGTGTTTTCATCCAGGTGTGCATAATCAGCCTCTGACAAGTGTCTTTTTGTGAATTGTTGTATCCTCTCCAACTCTTTTTGTGATGACGTGTCATCAGGTAACCTGCTGTGGGGACGCCTAGACAGCCCGTCCGCGTCTTGATTTTGCTTACCGGCTCTGTATTGTAGCTGGAAATCAAATGTCGACAGAGCGGCTAACCACCTGTAGCTCGTGGCGTCGAGCTTAGCAGAGGTAAGAATATATGTTAATGGATTGCTATCGGTGACAGCAAGGAACGTATTCCCGTATAGGTAGTCCTGGAATTTCTCTGTCACTGCCCATTTAAGGGCAAGGAATTCTAATTTGTGCGCAGGATACCTGGACTCACATTTCGACAGACCCCGACTTGCATAGGCAACCACTCGCTTCTGTCCCTGTTGCTCCTGGTAAAGGGCAGCACCGAGTCCCGAGGTGCTCGCATCTGTGTGTAAAATGTAGGGGAGCTTGGGGTCAGCAAACCCGAGGATGGGTGCTGTTGTCAGTTTTTCGATTATGGTGTTGAACGCTGCCTGGCAAGCAGGCGTCCATCTGTCACCAAAGAGGTCCTTTGGGTTGTAGTATTTCTCAGGGTTCTCTGTGGTTTTAGTGCGCTTTCTCAGTGGCGGATAGCCAGCAGTGAGCTCGTTGAGTGGCTTCACAATCTTTGAGTAGTCTTTTACAAACCGGCGGTAATAACCGCAGAAACCCAGGAAGGTTCTTAGCTCTTTCAGATTGTTTGGTTTTGGCCAGGTTTTTAATGCTGCTACTTTGTCTGGATCAGTTTCGATGCCCCTTTCAGACACGATGTGGCCGAGGTACTTTACAGAAGTTTGGAAGAACTTGCACTTCCCTGGCGACAGTTTCAAGCCAAACTCTTTCAATTGGTTGAGCACGCGCATCAACCTTTCCTCGTGTTCCTCCAGTGTCGAGGAGAAGATGATGAGGTCATCAAGAAAAACTAGGGCTTGCTTCAAGTTCAACTCTCCCATACAGCGCTCCATAAGCCTCTGGAACGTGCTAGGGGCGTTAGTTATCCCCTGAGGCATCCTGTTGAGCTCGAAGAATCCTAGTGGGCAGACGAATGCGGTTTTGTGTTTGTCTGCTTCCTCCATCTCTATTTGATAGAAGCCAGATTTGAGATCGAGCACTGAGAACCACCTGGACCCGGTCAACGCCGAGAATGACTCCTCAAGATTAGGTAAGGCATATGAATCTTTTACTGTTTGGGTGTTCAATTTTCTGTAGTCTATGCAGAGTCTGACATCGCCATTCTTTTTCCTGACGACGACAATCGGCGAGGAGAAGGGCAACTCCGATTCACGGATGACTTCTGCATCAAGGAGTTGCTGGAGATGGTTACGCACAGCCTCTATATCTTGGGGGTGTATAGGTCTTGGTCTATGTTTGAATGTTGTCTCGTCACTGAGGGTTATGTGGTGTTTTATTTTGTCAGTGCGACCAAAATCAAGC
This sequence comes from Scardinius erythrophthalmus, assembly GCF_964197995.2. Lineage (NCBI taxonomy): Eukaryota > Metazoa > Chordata > Actinopteri > Cypriniformes > Leuciscidae > Scardinius > Scardinius erythrophthalmus. The sequence continues at coordinate 37,449,437 of NC_138240.1, forward strand.
TCGTGCAGTGCAAACACCTCCGGCATGGAACTTAATTTCTCAGTTATCCTCTCTTTCCACTCATTGGGTACAGGAGAGTCAGTGAAGTCAAGGTTGAGATTTAATTTTCGGTCAGGTTTTGTGGGAAGGTCTGAGTCAGGGGTCTTAATTGATTGAACACTCTTGACAGCGTGGATCTCTGCTATTACAGCCTTTGGAGATAGGGTGATGTCATGATGTGACTCATTCTTGAGCATGACTGGTATGCAGCGTGGTAGTTTCGGTGGTAGGCTTACCAAGCTATCTGTCACCAGGATGCCACCTGGCAGGGAAGATGACTTTGGTGACTCTACCATCACCCACTTTCCAACATCAGTTGTCCTGCGGCTCACTGATCCTCCAAGGACTTTGGTCTGTCCAGCTGCAATAGTCTCAAAGTCCCTACTATGAAGCCTCACCTCTCCTAGACTGGAATCAACAGACTGTCTTTTCCGGATTTCAAGGGTCTTTAAGACAACTTCTTAAATTTGGATTCTTCAGTAGGGAATAGTGAATGAGGGTTTAGCGGGCGATTTGGGGTTCAGCTTAGGTCACAGGGGAGAACCAAATACAGAGACACAGCATACATGTTACACATATATATTTATGATGCAAAAAGTTTAAAAATGAATAAACACACATTGACTGAAATAATCGGGTAAATGTCAATTATCCTGAAAACATGAATGCTAAAACGGTCTCTAATCGGTCTAATTGTTTGAAGTGGAATATAAATGAAAACTTGTTGTTTATTGATCTGAGTGTTGCTGTAGTGCTGGATATCAGTCATGTGATCATCACGGCCCAATCACAGCCACCGTACTGATATTCAGATCAACAGCACTCTTACTCATGTGATATGGATTAAATGTTGGAAACATGATGAAAGCAGGAAGATCCAGATCTACAGGAGTGACGTTTACTAACTATTGACCGGTAAGATCCTCAGAGAGTTAGAATAACACCTGAAGAATGGAAAGAGTGTGTGAGTGAAGGTGGTTGTGAATGTGTGTAGATGTGTGTTAGTTACAGGATCAGAGAACGACACCGTTCCTCTGACATAGTCCAGATTCACTCTCACACGATCAAGCTTCTGTTTAACACGAAAACCAGAACTTAAAAGCTCTCCGCACTGATTATACCACACACTCCAGACATCAGTGTTGAGAAAAACATCTCCCTTCCTCCGGTTTGATGCTGTAGTTACTCCAAGAGTCCAGCGTTTACTCTGTTTAACCTCCACATCCCAGCAGTGTGTTCCTGAGTTAAAACCCTCTGAACCCAGAACAGACTCATAATAGTCAAATCTCTCTGGATTATCAGGAACAGGTTGATAGTTCCCGCTGTTTCTCACACTGGTCAGATCATCAGACAGGACGAGACGTGGATTCGCAGTGTTTGGATCCAGAATCACAGGAGCTGATGAGACACAATCAACAGATGCTTTTATTCTGATCTTCATATAATGATCAAGAGTGAACCCAACACAGATTATTATGAATTATGACACTCCTCCTGTTGATCAAACACATTTTCCTCTGATCACTGTCAGTGCTGTTATTAGTTTCACACTCGTTTTTATCATCAGCGTTTAACGGCATCAACTACAAACATTAAATATGAGATTCAGACATTTGTGTCCATCAAGAGAAACTGATACTTTGGGAAAGTTAAATAACAATAAATCAATGAGATCTGTTGAGATTTATGATGATGATGAAGAACTGTAAGTGTGTGTCTGATCTTTAGCATCTGATTATCTTCATTTTATTGGCTCTTATAGTCTGTGTTTTGTTTTAAATTAGTTTATTATGACTGTCTGTTGAGTTTGACTTACTATGTTGACTTGATAAATTATTATTATTATTATTATTATTATTATTATTAGTTAAGGCAAAGCATCACTACTTACAAACATTAATCCATTAACACTTCATAGGTTTATATCATTCATACTGGCAAGCAGCCTTTGAAGTAACATCATTGGCAGCTGCCAAGCCACTCCCTAGCAACTATACAGAGTACCCTAGCAACTGTTCAGCAAGACCTATAACTCTGCACCAGAACATCGTAGAGACATGGTGGTTGGCTCCTTTGACTAATGCTAGCAAACAGAACTTGCTACACATGCTAGCAGTGAATAGCTACATGCTAATAACGATAATAGGGGAGCGCGGGGCACAACCTAACGCGGGGCTAGTTGTAACACGCTTATTTTAAATACTTCCGCACATGCTTGGATGACGAAACTGTGTGTACTTACTTGTTGCCATATCAACACTATATAGAAAAAAAAATTCCGCAAATTTTTTTTTTTTGGAAGATATCCATACACATTTATTAAACAATAGCAAAAGTAAATTTCTTATTTAAGTAAATTTTTCATCTCTATTTTTTGTGTTTATTTAAAATAAGACAAATCTGATATTATTTTAATCTCCAAGATGTTATTTAACAGTTGAGATAGTTCTTTAATGCTTCGCTAACTAGCAGAAGACACTAGCAGGGTTTAAATCCCAGTTGTGCAGGTGGGGGCATGTTGTAACACTGCGTTACAATGTGCCCCTATTAGAAATATGCTATTATATTCTATACTTTTATTAATTTTACTGAGAAAACGTGAAAAAAAGGTGAATAAAGACTGAGAGTCAATGTTCAGAAATTACTAATTATTTGTTTGTTTTGAACTATGTTGTATAGCTGTGTTTTCATGTGTTCGTAGTCAAAACTCAAAAATGTGTTTATATTTAATTATTAAAAATTGCCATTATTTTATATGAAAACGTTTTTTAATTGTATTTTATTTAGAAAATATTTTAGTTTGTTTTGTATATTTTTTTTATTAGATCAGATAACATAAATTTAAGCTGTCATATGGTCATGTTACAATGTACCCCACCTATGGGGCATGTTGTCACATTTCACTTCCATTCTTTCGGGGTATATCAAGAAAAAAGTATATACTGTATTAATAAAACAAAAACACATAATTGTACTAGACATGTGGGAAATTAATGTGGGAAAAAAATAAACACTCTGAACCATAAGTAGATTTACACAAACTGAGAAAGTCAAAAAGCGTTACTTTGTGCCCCGCTCTCCCCTACTTAATCCAGTTCATTTTGATAATAATAATTTTTGAATAATATCAGCCACAGGTCTATAGCCTACGTGATTGTTGAGAAAAATTGTCTGATTTAAACCAAGTGTACAAGTGTATGGGGGTTTAGATATCTATGTGCATCGATCAGGTTCAGACACCGACAGAGCTCTCCCCTATAATCTGTCTGTCTGTCTGTCTGTCTGTCTATCTATCTCTATCTATCTGTCAGTCTGTATATCTATCTATCTATCTATCTATCTATCTATCTATCTATCTATCTATCTATCTATCTATCTATCTATATATCTATCTATCTATCTATCTATCTCTGTCATGAAGAGCCTCTAACTCTCCCCCCATCCATCATGTCCAGCTCAGATCTCCTGCTGTCAGACTCACTGTTTTGGACGATGTCCTGCATCTTCTTCCAGACTCTGAACGGCAGGTTGCCCAAGTATCGTGGCACATGAATCAAAGCTCCAGAAGCCATCTGTGGATCCGGCTGTGAGCTCTGGACTCTGGAAGAACATTCAGGAGTCAGAACTGCAGTGGCTTTGGATCAGAACCAGAGAGACCAGAGACAGGAGCAGATCACTCACCTTTCCATTGAGACTGGAAACTCCTGCTGAACAAACACACCATTTATCATCAAGAACTCAATCAATCATCAATCAATCAACCAATGATCTGAAATCAGACCTTCAGAAAGCAGACGTCATTGGCTTTCATCATCTCCTTCATGTCTTTGATTGTGTGTGAAAGAGCTGAGATGTGTGTGTTCATCTCCTCCAGCTTCTCCTTCATCCTCTGCTTCTTCTGCTCCTCTTCCTCCCTCAGTGCAGTGACTGTAGCTTCTTCTTCATCTCTGAGAAACTGATGAAGCTTCTCAAACTGCTGTTTAATCTGACGCTCTGTGTGCTCAGCTTGAGACTGAAATCAAAGCACATTCACTTCAATCATCTCAATCGACACACATCATTCACGAGTTCACGCTTACAAATAAGTCAGATAGAATAAATGCGTATTTGGCGTGCTGTCCGAGGAGAAGGCTCCGGGCTCGGTATTTGGCCCGAACCCAGAGTACTCCCCCCGTATTCCTGGCTGTGAAAGAACAAGCCAAGAGTGAGGAGTCGGGGTGGTGGAGGGATGCTGGAAACTGTCAAGGAAGTTAGGTGAGTTGACAGAGTGAATATATATATGCTTCCTCTCATGCTGATAGGGTAGACATGGTAATTGTTTGATGAGTTGATTGATTGATTGCTTGATTTGAACGTGCTCCTCCCGAACTTTGTTAATAAAACATCATTTAATATCCAAGATAAACTCGGATACCCGACATAAAACGGATCCAGAAGCAGATTGCTGCTAGTCATTTACAGAAATAATAAACTGGAATCCATTATATCAGATCATAACTGTATATAGTGATCCAACAGCTGTAATGAAAATGACTCTCGTCTCTGTTTCCTCACCTTGATGTGTTGAACTGTTTTCTCAAACTCTGCTTTCAGTTTTTCATTGCGTTTAAGTTTCTTCTGTAAGGGCTTCAGTGCTGTATTGAGCTCCTCCTAGAATTGAACAAAAATACATTAAAACACCAGATTACAGTGAAGAGAAGACAATACAGTGATATGATCATATAATGCAGTGAAAAAGTATTTGCCCCCATCTCACACTAAATTGATTCAGAAAATAAAACCTACCATAAAACAAAGGCAACCTGAGTAAACACAAAGTACAGTTTGTAAATGACAATGTTATTTATTGAAACAAAAAAGTTCTCCAATACCAACTGGGCCGGCGTGAAAATGTATTTGCCCCCGTAGTTATTACAGTTTTTCTCAGTCGCTTTGGTGCATTTCTCACATCACTATTTACATTTGCACAACAGTTAATGCAGTTCTCAAAACAATTAGTACAAACTGCAAAACCTAGTTGATAACCTGCAAAAGTGTGTCACTTGCTCAAAATGGAGAGCTCACTCCTCAAACGCAAGTATTCATGTCAATGAAAGTGTCAGTGTCATCAAGATGAAAAGTCCTGACACCATTGTTTATGAACAAGATAGTCAAATGGCTTTGTCATGTTTTCATTATGACAGTTTACTCTGTAAATGTTTTCCAATGCAAAAAAGTCAGATCTTGGTGACACTGCCTGAAAATGCTCAAGACAGCACTATAGACTATTTGCACAGCCATTTGAAAAATAGAGCTAAGTTACACATTACTGTATTTATGAGGTAACTGAGTACAAGACACTGAATATGTATGATTCACATTTTTACTGCATATGCTCTTTGCAATTCTAGTTTGTTCACAGCATTGTGCAAAAGACAAAATACCCCCTTATTTACAACAAGCATAAACTCCCTTTGGGTAGAGCTGTGCACAACTGTACACAATATTGCAGTACATACTGGAACTGAACATACAACATACATAGTGCTGTAATCATTCATGCACATCCAGACGTTCCTCATCAGTGAAAGCTGAGATTCACCTGAGAGAAATTGTTCAATTTAGGAGACATTTTCAGGAAAAAAAAGATTTAAAAAAATGTGTACAATTTGCTTGACAGATTTTGACAACTAGTTCAACCTTTTTGTATGTAATGACTCAAGCAATGAAATGAGGACTATTAGTTTTATATGGAATGACTATTCAGCATTCACAAGTATAGTTCATTTTGTCTGACATGACATAAGCAAATGATAATGTTATAAAACAGCAGAGAGTTGTATGAAAGCAATTGATGCATGTCCAAAAGCATTTGCAGTTTGTTGGAAGGAATGAGAAACTGCTACTATGATGTGCACAAATGACTAAATGTTGTGGAGGTTGAACTATGTAAATAGTAGGGGAGTAACGATTCGCTTTAACAACGATTCGATTCTTATCGCGATTCATGGTTGTCGATATGTTTCAAGGACGATATTAGTTCATTTAGAACAATACGATCCGAAACGATTCAGTGACTTGAAATCGATTCAGTGACTTTTTAGCCAAAAATTATTGTAAGGGAATCAGGTATCAGTTAATTATGGATATAAACAAACAAGTAAACAACAATTAATGTCAAATGCATTCACATTTTATTTGAATAAAGTAGGGCTGCACGATTATGACAAAAATCATAATTGTTGATTATTCCCATGAAATTGTAATTGTGATTATTAATTTACGATTATCACAACACTGAATAGTTTTGAATAGTTTGGCCATGGGACCCACATCTCCCCATGGTCATCAAGCCGCGACCCACCTTTGAAGGAATTATATAGGCCTATTATAATACATTTGTTTACACAAAAATTGTTGACACACAAGTTCTGTCCCCCTTTACTTAACATACAAAAAAAATTGTAAGAATATGACAAATACTGATAAACAGTAGGCACTGCGAGGTTAAGCTATTAAATAGCAGTCCCAAACTAGTTTTTGTTAATACAGTCTTGGTATGAGCCACAGTCATATAAAAATATACAAAATAACCAGTAAATGGCATTTTGTTATGGAAACAAACAACAGTTAGGCTACCATGGTGATACACAATACTGAAGAACTGGTAAAGAAACATGGAAACTGCTCCAGGGGCCGTATTCACAAAGAATTTTAAGGCTAAACGTAGCTCCTAACTGGCGAATTTAGGAGCAACTCCTAAAAATAATGGGCGTGTCACTCGTAACTTTAGGACTCCTAATTTTATTGACTAAGAGTAATTCACGAAGCATTTTAGCCCTAAAAGTAGTACCTAAGCCTGGGACAGCTTAAAATAAGTCGAGAGGACTCCTAACTCACTAAGACCTTCACAAACCGCTTTCTGTGGCATTTCACGCTGCGATGTTCTGAAATGCGTATGCGGCGGCTACAGGAGCTTCCAATCGCGAGGGAACAATTCTGCATTGTAGGCATAACTAGGGATGCAATAACGCCACCAACAACAACCAAAACTAGGCTACTCATTGCATGTAAACTAATTGTAACGTTTCATTGTGAATCAAATTAAAATGTTCTTCTCTTTGCAAACGTAGGCAGAGGCATATAGTCACAGATTAATTCAATAATGTTGCAAAGATATTGCATCAATCCATATGTTTCATTAGGCTACTAGGCTATTTGTTTTGCCTTACTCTTTATTCTTTTAGGCTATTTATTCAGTTATTCATCATCTTCCGTCCTTCGCACTACTTGTGTAGCGCACGCATTCTCAGACCTGTCACCTGTCACTCATCATCGTAGGGGAGGGGTTTCGAATCATTCCCGCGTTACAGTCATCAGCCAATCAAGGTGGTCACTTCAGGCAAGCTCGTGCATGAGTAATGACGTCATCCATAGCAACGAAGACTCACTCTTAGTTTAGGAGTTGTCATTTTCCTTTACTAAGAGTAGGTCTGAAAGGCGTTGTGAATAACTTCTAAGAGAAAACTCCTAGCTAAAATCTTTTAGTGCGATTTAGGAGTACTCCTAGTGGTAAGATAAAATGCTTTGTGAATACGGCCCCAGATGTTCAGTAGCAGTCATGAGCGCGAGCACATGTGAATAGTTTTAACTCTTTCTTCTCTGTGTCAATTACATGCCTTTGAATGCAACACTCTGCAGATTCACTTTATTTCGACATTGTCTAATAATCCAAATGTAGTTGTATAAGTTACTATTATACAAACCAACGGACAGGCAATGATTTTCAGGCTATACAGATGGCAGAAACAATGCTTACGCCTCTCTTCTGTTTTTGTTGCAAAGATAGCTACTTATGATAATAATATTCATTTAAATAAATAAAAAAATCTAAATAAAATAATTTTATATATATGACGACTTCAAAGGCAAAAGTACCATCTGAAATTTTCTTCTAAAAAAGCATTTTTATCAAGCTTGTATGTTTATGTTGTTATTTCACTTAAATGGCAATGAAAAGTACCTATTAATTGTCATTAAAGTGAAATTACTGAACTTAAATATACGAGCTTGATAAAAATGCTCTTTTAGAAGAAAATTTCAGATGGCACTCAGAGGCTTTTGCATCATGAAGTCTTCATATATATAGGCCTATATGATCCGAAGTAACTAGTTACTCGCTACTTGAGTAGGTTTTTCATTGGATACTTTTTTACTCTTACTCAAGTAACTATTAAGATTATTACTTTTACTTTTACTTTGAGTAAATATTTCTATAAGTAGCACTTGTACTTTTACTTGAGTACAGTTTTTGGAGACTCTACCCACCTGTGCATGTGAATCAAGAAACATTTGTCTTACCTTATATGATGAAACCACTTCACTGATGGGTCTGAATTTATGATTGTCATGTTGTTTTGAATCTCTGCACACTAAACACACAGGCTGTTTGTCCTCCAGACAGAAGAGTTTGAGTTTCTCACTGTGTAAACTGCAGATCTCCTTAGACCCTGATGAACGCCTCTCATTTCACTCCTTCAGGAACGACTCACACAAGTTTCTTAACGCAAGATTAACTGGAGGATGATAGTTTGATCTTCTCCTGCAGACAGGACACTCCTGAGATCCCTTAGTTCTCCAGAACTGTTGAAGACACTCTTTACAGAAACTGTGACTACATGATAAAAGAACAGGAGCCTTGTAGATTTCACGACACACAGGACAAATATAATCATCTTCAGCTGCTGAAGCCATTTTCACTGTTTGAGCTCCAGCAATCTAAACTTTACTTCCACTTTCTGAACGACGGTTTCAAATATAAATCACCATGAGAATCACAAAGATCAGAAACAAACTTGTTCAGAAACAAACTTCTCAAATTCTTCTGTAAAGTTTTTCCCTTCGTACTCCACTGATCGCTGGTTCTTTATTGCTTTTGTCGAGACAAAGTCAGTATGGCAGAAAAGAGAAATAACAAGTCAGTCTCTTCCTGGTTACGCCCGTTTCACACATACTCCGTGTGCAGTGCGTGTGCGGTCCGTGTTGCGGTGCGTATGCGGTGCAGGAGCAGCACGCGCAATAGTGCTTTCACATATGCTGCGTTTGCAGTGCGGAACTGATCCGCGGCTGTAGCCACAAACACATAGACCTACTCATTATTTTTATTTCAAATCCAGAAGTTATCAGCAACTTTTATTTAAAAAAGTTTTAGGATTCTCTTTGTACACATCCTCCCTTGTCTGTCTTGGCGTCGCTCTATCTTTTTGAGCTGACTAATATAAACGCCAACGAGGAGGAGAAAGAAGCGTCGACAGATCAAACATATATTTTTGTTTTCTTTGTTAGGCTAGTTGTTGTCCGTGCTGTTATATTTCGTTCACTGGATGGAATTGTAAGGCCCGTTATATTGGTCCAATCTGCCGGTCCGCCAATACACGGGGAAGGTTATCACGTGCTCTGTCCTAACTCATGCAGAGTATTGGTTGGTTAAATTTACAATACATTTAGTTATGTATTCTCTCGTTTATTTCATCTGACTCCATAAATGAAAGGGTTTTAATGATATCTGTGGATCATTAATCATGAGTGAATGTTTGACTATTCCGTTTAACTCTTCAATGAAAATAATATCAAAGTCAGTTAGAATAATCAAATGTAACAATTTATTATGTCAGGTAAATGTATCATGCCAATTCCATAATCAATTCAAAGATAATCGATACAAAACATCAAATGCTCTGGAATAGAGAGAAGATGCAAACCCAACATTAAGAAATACGTGAGGCTGAGAGATCTATATCTCTCAGCCTAACGGACCGATCTCAAGTACAGAAAAGGCCCCGAACTCTCTGCTGCATCTCATTAAATAGTCAGACCTCTTTCACATGGAAACGTGCTAACAAAAGAAATTTGCATGCAGTGGTCGCACCTTCATGGGGGTGGGTGACCATTTGCTTGAGAGACCACCTTCCTTTGTAAGTCAGTTATCCATAAACTCTTAAAACCTAATTACCTTTTATTTTATCTATCTGGAAATGAGATATCTGTACCACTCACTTTGAGACATTTCAAATGACACCAAAAACATAACAGTCAATGATAAACATTCACATTAAACCATATTCTTGTGCGAGTTCTTAGTAGTTTGCGGAAGTGAGGTCGTATGGGGGAGGTCAAATGGTAATTAGCCCTTTGTCTCAGACCAGGGCCTCAACCAGTATTTTCAGTCTTACAGATTCCCTCCTTGATCCCGTGGGTCACATTCTGATGAACACTTACGGGGTCACAGTAAGACGTTTGTTATAATCCTTGAAGATGTAGCACAAAAATTGTCTTTGCAATGTTGGCATCTGTAGAATCTCAGTGGGCTGTGTTCACCTGCAGAACACCAGTTCTCACCAGGTGTATAGCTTGAGTTCAGCAGGTGGATGGATGCATTCAGGTTCTCTTCCTGTACTCCTGTGACGTGAGCAAAGTTCATAGAGTCAATCTGGACCTCTTGTGACTTGATCAGTTGACGTGTCATTCCTTCATGGAGAAACGTCTCGGTTACGGATGTAACCCTCGTTCCCTGAGTGGGAACGGAGATGTTACGTCGGATGACGACGATTGGGGTTTCGCTTAGAAGCCTATCACCTTCGAGTATATAAAACGAGCCAATGGCAATGAAATGCCATGGGTCTGCGGAATTTGCATAGCGTAACTCCGCCCGCCGCAGGGGGTATATAAGGAAGTACGCTGCACAAATGCAGATATGTCTTCGCTGAGGAGCCGAGACTGGCCCCAGGCGTTTTTCAGCGGTACAGCGGAAGTGGCAGGAAGACGTAACGTCTCCGTTCCCACTCAGGGAACGAGGGTTACATCCGTAACCGAGACGTTCCCTTTCGTGGTCACTCCGAGTTACGTCGGATGACGACGATTGGGGTTCCAGTCTAATCACGCCACCTCGGCTGTCATCCAGTGCCCTGCGTAAGTCTGAGCTCCCTGTTGTGAGACTAGCACGAACGAAGGAGTCCTACTTAACACAGGAATACCAAGGTACACTGGGAAGCATATCCCAGAGGAAATATGCAATTATGCCCAACCATTACGGGGGGGGACTTAGAATACACATATGACCCAGAGGGCTGCATATGGAAAATCACTGGGTTGTCCAGCCGCAGGTGGAATTTTAAACCCCAGGGGTGGCAAGGTGGCTTGCCAAGGGAAAGACACACGCTCACAAGGAGACTTACAGTGGAATACACATGTGGGGGTCGCCCAGAGGGGGAACCATGCACATGGAGGCACCTAGTCAAGCGCAAAAGCTGTGTTATGGAAATTGGCATAACTCAGGCGATGACGTAACCAGTGCTGGAGGAACTCAGAGCTTATCAGACTCACCTGAGAGAAATATCGCACGTATCCCGTCCGTGGAGAGGAATGGCGAGCAAGCGAAGACACCTGAGCAGAATCTAGCACCGGCTGGTTGAAGCGAGTACATGAGAAGAAACTGGCTCTACTCAGAGATTATAGAATCTCGCAAATGTGTTGGGTGTCGCCCAGCCTGCAGCTCTACAAATGTCTGTTAGCGAGGCGCCATGCGCTAGAGCCCAAGAGGAAGCCACACTACGTGTGGAGTGGGCTTTCACACCAAGGGGGCACGGACGACCTTGCTGCTGGTATGCCAAAGCAATGGTATCCACTATCCAGTGAGATAACCTTTGCTTTGAGAGAGCCTTTCCCTTCAGCTTCCCACCATGACAGACAAAGAGCTGGTCTGAGGTCCTGAAACACCGCGTTCTGTCTACGTAAGCACGGAGGGCGCGTACTGGACAGAGCAGTGCCAAGGCTGGGTCTGCCTCCTCCAAGGGCAGCGCTTGCAGGTTCACTACCTGGTCTCGAAAGGGTGTGGCAGGAACCTTGGGCACGTATCCAAGCCGGGGTCTCAGGATCACGTGAGAGTTAGCCGGCCCGAATTCCAGGCACGCTTCGTCAACCGAAAATGCCTGCAGGTCCCCTACCCTCTTGATGGAGGCCAATGCAACCAGGAGCGCTGTCTTCATTGACAGGAACTTAAGCTCCACTGACTGTAAAGGCTCAAATGGAGCACTCTGCAGGGCAGTTAGAACCACTGAGAGGTCCCAAGAGGGTACGAGAGGAGGACGAGGAGGATTTAGTCTCCTCGCTCCCCTCAGGAACCTGACGATCAGGTCGTGCTTTCCCAGAGACTTACCATCAACTGCTTCGTGATGTGCGGCAATGGCGGCAACATACACTTTCAGGGTGGAGGGAGACAGCCTTCGCTCCAACCCTTCTTGCAGGAAGGAAAGCACGACACTGATCGGGCATTTCGTGGGTTCTTGATGTTTAGAAGAACACCAGTTGACGAAGAGGTTCCACTTCAACGCATAGGCATGTCTCGTGGACGATGCTCTAGCGGAAGTGATGGTAGCCACCACCGCAGGTGGTAGGGTACTCAAACCTGCCTCGTCCCGTCCAGGAGCCACACGTGGAGGTTCCAAAGATCGGGACGAGGGTGCCATAAGGTGCCCCGTCCCTGAGAAAGGAGGTCCTTCCTCAGAGGAATTGGCCAGGGAGGTGCTGTCGCGAGGAGTACTAGTTCGGAGAACCAGGTCCGGTTGGGCCAATACGGGGCAACCAAAATGACCTGCTCCTCGTCCTCCCTGATCTTGCGCAAGGTCTGCGCAAGAAGGCTCACTGGGGGAAACGCATACTTGCGTAGGCCCCGCGGCCAGCTGTGCGCCAGTGCATCCGTGCCGAGCGTGCCCTCGGTCAGGGAATAAAACAGGTCGCAATGGGACGAGTCGTGGGAGGCAAACAGGTCTACCTGTGCGTCGCCGAACTGATCCCAAATCAGCTGGACCGTCTGGGGATGGAGTCGCCATTCTCCAGCGAGAGGCCGAACTCGAGACAGCTCGTCGGCCGCCTGGTTCAGGTGTCCCGGGATATAAATGGCTCAAAGCGACCTCAGATGCTTCTGACTCCATATGAGGAGGTGGCGAGCGAGTTGCGACATACGGCGGGAGCGTAGACCACCCTGATGGTTGATGTACGCTACTGTTGCGGTATTGTCTGATCGGACTAGTACGTGCTGGCCCCTGAGCAGCGCATGGAAGCGGTGCAGGGCGAGACGTACAGCCAGCAACTCGAGGCAATTGACATGCCAAAGGCGCTGGGGTCCTGTCCAGGAGCCCGCGGCAGCATGACCATTGCACATGGCGCCCCAGCCCGTGTTGGAGGCATCTGTTGATACAACAACATGCCGGGAAACTCGTTCTAAGGGCACTCCGGCCCGTAGAAAATTGAGGTTCGCCCACGGGGTGAAGGTCTGACGGCAGGCTGGAGTCACTGGGACTCGGAGCGTGCCGTGTTGCCATGCCCACCTCGGGACTCGATCGCGAAGCCAAAGCTGAAGCGGTCTCATATGAAGCAATCCCAGCGGCGTTACTGCGGCTGCGGATGCCATATGCCCCAGGAGCCTCTGAAATAGTTTCAGTGGAACCGCACTCTTGCCCTCGAATTGGCGAAGACAAGTCAGCAGTGACTGCGCGCGCTCGCTCGTAAGCTGCGCGCACATGGCGACCGAGTCGATCTCCATACCGAGAAAAGAGATCCTCTGCACGGGGCAGAGTTTGCTCTTCTCCCAGTTGACCCGAAGGCCAAGACGAACTAGGTGCTGAAGCACTAGGTCCCTGTGTTCGCAAACCTGGTCTCGAGAGTGAGCTAGGATTAGCCAGTCGTCGAGATAGTTCAGGATGCGAACCCCGTGTTCCCGGAGGGGAACAAGGGCTGCCTCGACGACCTTCGTGAAGACGCGAGGAGACAGGGCTAGCCCGAAAGGGAGAACCGCGTACTGGTATGCCTGCTCCTCGAAAGCAAACCGTAGAAACGGTCTGTGTCGAGGTAAAATGGAGACATGGAAGTAGGCGTCCTTCAGGTCGATCGCTGCAAACCAATCCTGCGGCCGCACACACTGGAGGATGTGTTTGGCCGTTAGCATCTTGAACGGCAGCCTGTGAAGGGAGCGGTTCAAGACGCGCAGGTCGAGGATTGGCCGTAACCCACCGGACTTCTTGGGTACAATGAAGTAAGGGCTGTAGAAGCCGGACTTCATTTCGGCTGGAGGGACAATCTCGATCGCACCCTTCGCCAGCAGGGTGGCGACCTCCGCTCTCATGACAGGGGCATTGCCACCGACCATAGTGAAGCGGACTCCCCTGAAGCGGGGAGGAGATCGCGCGAACTGAATCGCGTAGCCGAGCCTGATGGTTCTCGCGACCCAGCGGGACAGTCTGGGAAGCTCTAGCCAGGCCTCCAGAAAGTGCACCAGCGGGGTCATACGAACCACAGACGTACCGTCGGTGGGGCAGCGAGGCGGAATGACCGGCACCGGCGAGGGTGGCATAGCGGCCCTGTGCGGGGGCACGGTCATTAACCGCGTCCTGCCAGAGGAGGCCAGGGGAGGGCGCGCGTCCCACGGGGGCGTGCTCTGGCAGGGGTCTGGCGACAGAGGGGGATGAGAGGAGCGTGGCCCGTGGGCGGCGCGTGCTGTCATCCCGCACCTCTGGGACAGAGGAGGGTGGCAGTGGCGGGACCCGAGGGTGGCGCGCACTGTGGCCCTCGAGCTCTGTGGGCTCAGGACTGGGGAATTCGATTCTGTCTTTAACCACATTAGGGTGCTGCCCGTCGTGGGACGAGCAGCGGGGAGTGGAGAACAAAAGATTCTCCCCCGGCCCTCCACCGGGGGAAGGAGTGGCCCTGCTACCACCTCCTGGACAGAAAGGAAAGCCAATCCTGAGCTGCCCGTCTCAGGAGCGCCGCTTGGCCTGGCGTTTAGCGGGCGGCGGGGCTGGAGAGGGCTGTGGCGCCTTCCTGCGGCTTCCTCCACGACGCGGCCCAGATGAAGGCTGCTGCTGGGGCCGTGTGGGAGGGGCGGGAGCCGCAGGAGGGCGCCCTCGGCGGCGAGCAGGCTGAGGATTCTGGACCGGTGGCTTAGCAGCAACAGCACGCCGGGGCAGAATGTGCTTGATCGCCTCAGTCTGCTTCTGGGCAGTCGAGAACTGTTGGGCAAAATCCTCGACTGCACCGCCGAAAAGGCCGGCCTGGGATATGGGAGCGTCAAGCAGACGAGTCCGCTCGGGCTCACGCATATCAGCCAGGTTCAGCCAGAGATGTCTCTCCTGGACCACAGCTGTGGACATCACCAAACCCAGGGAGCGCGCGGTCACCTTCGTCGCCCGGAGAGCGAGGTCGGTGGCGGCGCGCAGCTCATCAAAGAGCCCTGGGTCTGTCCTACCCTCGTGCATGTCACGGAGCATCTTGGCCTGGTAAACCTGCAAGATGGCCATGGCATGCAGAGAAGCAGCTGCCTGTCCCGCCGCTCTGTAAGACTTCGCCACCATAGTAGACGAGAATCTACAGGCTTTGGACGGGTGCTTTGGATCGCCACGTGATGAAGCGCTTGCCGGACACAGCTGCATCGCGACAGAACGTTCAACCGTGGGAATCCCAGTGTACCCACAAGCATCAGCTCTATCGAGGGGAGGAAAGGCGGAGAAAGCCGACGAACGATCGCGGGAAGACATGGGAGCCTTCCAGGACCGCGTGACTTCCTCATGCACTTCCGGGAAGAATGGTATTGGGGTTGGGCGGCGACGAGTGTCAGCGGCCGCTCCCAAAAACCAATCATCCAGCCGCGAGCGCACTGGATCAGGTGGCGGGGACCACTCAATACCAATGGCCGCGGCTGCCCGGGAAAGCATGGCGGTCAGCTCGGGATCAGACTCGGACAATGCTGGCACGCCCGAGGGCGGCAACACAGCCGAATCCTCACTTCCCGAGGACTCGCGCCCACCTTGTGATGCTGCGATCGACATGGTATCTTCCTCTGGAGCTCCAAACGAGACGCGCTGGGGCTCCGAAGAGGGACCAGCAGTCTCAGTTTGTACACTCGCGGGTACCGATGCTGAAGAGGGGTGTGTGGACCGTGGACGTGTCGGCGGTATGTCCCACACAGTCACCCTCAGGTCACCCCGGCCACCAACCGAAGTACTAGCCCTCTCGGAGTCAGTAGATCGGGGTGTGGGTAGGGGGACTCTCGCTCTGACGAGTTCATTGAGTCTCGACCGCAGCATGGAGATGGTCATATTCCCGCAATGGGAACATGAGTCATCCACGAACGCTGCTTTAGCGTGATCAACGCCCAAACACGCCAAGCAGAGATCGTGCCCATCAGAGAAAAATATCTCGCGACCGCAACCAGAAGTGCACGGGCGAGGCATCTTTAAAAAGACGTGCCACGTGCAATGCTCTTTTTGTGAGAGGATAAACTCCGCGGATGCTGAAGCGAACAGGGAGAAACACACTAACTGTCAGATCACTGAACAGATCAGCAGGGAAGTGAGCACTCGCTGAAATCGCCGTCACACCAACACCGGAGAGTTCGCTCGTCTCGAAGGTAAGAGAAGACTAACTCAGAATATTTGGCTTACAGGAGTGGAGAAGTTCTCGGCTCCGAAGCGAAAACATATCTGCATTTGTGCAGCGTACTTCCTTATATACCCCCTGCGGCGGGCGGAGTTACGCTATGCAAATTCCGCAGACCCATGGCATTTCATTGCCATTGGCTCGTTTTATATACTCGAAGGTGATAGGCTTCTAAGCGAAACCCCAATCGTCGTCATCCGACGTAACTCGGAGTGACCACGAAAGGGAACTTCCGCTTCCCTGGCACCTTCTCCACGATGATGATCTGACCCTCCTTGACCCACCCTGTCACCTCCAGCGGTACGGTGGTCTGGGCAGACCTCAGTGGATGAAGGGGTTCTCCTTTGACACCTGAAAAGCATCTTAAATGTCCGCTTCACGATTGAGCACATATATGAACTTACAGTCGTAAGGAAATGCATAGGAACGCATAATGCAATAAAGCAAAATCATGTCATGTTCAATGTAAAATACCATGTTCATGTCAGCAAATGTGAGTGGTACATTTGGTCTCATTAATTACCTGATTTTTAATTACCATGCCAATAATACTCCTATAGAGGGTCAAGGAAGGACAAAGGAAGATCTTACAAGCTCTTACCCTGTTCTTAGAAACATTTAAATAAATGACATTCTAACAAAACAACCAGTGCTAGGTTAAAACAACAGTTTCATGAAGAGTGTCAGCGAAATTTTCGTGTAACCAAACATAGAGATTCAATTGAATTGATGTCCAAAAACATTGTTGCGAGTAAAATGGACAATATACAAATAAGCAGAAATCAAAATAAGTTTCAGAAAATTAAAATCAAAATAAGTTTCAGAAATTAAAATCAAAATAAGTTTCAGAAATGTTTTTCTGAATTACTCAAAGGAAAAATATGCAGAAATCAAAATAGGTTTCAGAAATGCAGAAAGAGGTCGGTGTAAACCAATCAATGGTTTTGTGTGTTTGTGTGTGAGTATTTTTTAGAATGTCAGAGTGTGTTTTTGTCTGTGAGAGTGTTTTTGTGTGCGTGTGTGTGTGTTGGTGTGTGTGTGTGTGTGTGTGTGTCTGTGAGAGAGTGTGTTTGAGAGTGTGTGTATTGATCTGGCTAAGTCACAGACGATGACAGAGTTGAATTGTAAATTTTTGTACTTGATTGAATTGGTATTTATCCATTTTAATTATGTTTCTGTTATTAGTGGTAAGTTGAGAAATCAGGGGCCCTCTGATCTTCCAACTCCCAACAACAATCATAGAATTTGAAATTTAATGGCAGGTCTGCCTTAGAATTTGTCTTGATTTGTGACTGTAGCCATTCAGTTGTCCATGTGTGTTACATTAGTTGGCAGTTTGTTGTGAATAGCGTATGCTATTCTCTGTGTCTCTGTTAGACCATGATCATGAGATCACCTCCACCTTGTGTGTTTGAAGCTATCTGGATCTGTTAGTGTGAAGATGACACATCTTCGTCTGATGTGCAGGGTATAGTGATGGAGGTGTGTGTTCAGTGTTCACTTCTAGGAGGTGGGTGTACTCTAATCTATAACAATTGTGTTGCAAATTTAGTTCCAGTTCTATACTGGGAGGCCATATTTATGCAGTAATGTGATAGTGTGACGTGTGAAAAGGCCTTTTGTAATGTCTTTTCACCCATCTCCCGAGTCTCAATTCCGCTGTCCTGAATTTGCTCCAGGTGGGCTCCACCATTTTGCAGAAGTAGCCTAATCCTGAGACAGAAAACAGAGGAGAGCGAACCACAGATAATTCCAATATTTCAAAAACATTAAATTCAGACGAATTTTAATTCCAGATGTCACATGAAACCGAGTTTCATTGACCAAGTCTGAATTGTTGCTGTTGTTTCAGTGTGTTGTGACACCTGAAGCTGCTCTTTCAGTTCAGCCTTCAGTCCGCTGCATGTGCAATGCTCATTGCTTTCTTTCATTACAGCCAGATCTGTTTATGGTGTCGTTCACACATTTTAGTTAGTGCAGATATTTTTTGACCTGCAAAAAACTGTGGTACCCTCCTTGTAAATTTACTTCTCTGATTAGATTACATTTTAGTTGTTGCACAATTTGGTTTGCTATTACCTGTGCCACAATTCTAGCCGTGTTTTCTAACGGTGAAAAATAAAGGCTTACCTCGCCCTTTTTGGCACTGGGTAGCACACAAATGAAATTCTGTTTCAGAAATTCAATTTTAATGACGAAAGTCACACTTCTCCAATTATTGTCCTGCTCGGCGAGTGTAATATAATATTTATTATAATTCAAGTTATAATATAATTATATTCTTTAACAATACAAGTCAAATTATATTGTTTTCAGTCTCTGAAGAGTCTCTGGAACAACTTAACGCCTGGTCAAATCTCTGCTTGTTCTCATGTCAATACATTTGAATATTAAAAGGCTTTTTGGCTCAGGGCTGATAAGATGTACATTCGCTGTTTTTCTTTTTTCCTTTGCTAGGTTTCAAATACCCTTTCTTCTCATTTAGTCTTTTTAAATGGCCATTTTAACGTTTGATTCTTCTATTTACTCTTACTTTATATTTTCCGTTTATAGATCAGGGAAACTATATCGCTTTGCAGTCCTTCTCCTAAGGATGCACGACACAATCTCGCCAGTCTGATTATCAAAACAGAGGTAATTGGCTAAACATCTGAGATTTGCCGTATTCACACGTACAAAATAACAGACACTTACATAGCCCCCTTGAATGCCACCTCAGGAACTTAATCAAATTGTTTCACTTTAGTAGAGGTCATGACCACCATAAAAGACGTTAGTCGATCAACTTACTTTTCTTAAAATGGCTTTGGTTTAGTCAAGCCCGTGGTATAACCACGTACACGTATCTAAAGGAACATTTAAATGAGAACAGAGGTTATGGAACGCACCCGAATCCAGGTTGATCAAATAGCATTCGCTAATTCTGGACGGAAATAACTCGCCCCCCTCATTCAAGTACACTTGAATCTGATATCAGTATTAGTTGTCACTAATGTCTAGTGCAGGCTTGTGGAAATATACGAATCCGGTAATCTATTTGGGAAAAATAATTGCAGAGATATCCAGAATGAGGTCAAACGTGACAATATTTTCTTCTCTGAAGCCTTAAATATGAAAAGGTTTTTGTTTCAGGATTAATGAGATGCGTTCGCTGTTTCTGATTTTCAAATTCATTGTGAATCACATTATAGCCACCAAATTTAGCATAGACACACGTGTTTAATTCAGTTTACACAGGATACATGGCCTAGAATACAACATCTACAACCTTTTTACCTAAGTGTTCCAAATACCCCCACAGCAAAACAATAGAATACAACATCTATATCACCTTTGCTTAAGTATTTCAAATACACTTACAGTAAAGCAATCCTGTGTTAAAGAATAAACTTTAAATTAGCCTATGTGCATGTTGTAGCCCAAACAACCAAATTGTGTTCTATGTGCACGATGTGTAGTGCACGATGTGTTAAGCACAATTTAAAATTTTGAAAATGCAGACAGGTTCATTGAATTTAGATGTTAAACTATTAAGCTATTTGCTATTGGGCTGCTACCCAACTAGCAAATGACGCTAATAGCTGAGGGCCTTGAGTGACCAAAGTTGTCAGGTCAGTAAGAGTTTTAGATGCATTTGAGCTTTGGTTACTTGCTGAGTGCTGGTTCGTGTCATTAGATTGTGATTGTCTGCGTTTTATGAAATAGGGTGGAGGTCTGCCAGAAAATTAACCATGGTTTTACTATAGTAAAACTGTAGTTAACTACGACCGTAGTAACCGTGGTATTTTGGCGGAAACCATGGTTTTTAAAAACCATGGTTTTGATACCATGGTTTTACTACAGTTATATTGTAGTAATACTATAGTAAAACGGTAGTTAACTACAACCGTAGTAACCATGGTATTTTGGTGCGAACCATGGTTTTTAAAAACCATGGTTTTGATACCATGGTTTTACTACAGTTATATTGTAGTAATATTATAGTAAAACTGTAGTTAACTATGACTGTAGTAACCGTGGTATTTTGGCGGAAACCAAGGTTTTTAAAAACCATGGTTTTGATACCATGGTTTTACTACAGTTATATTGTAGTAATACTATAGTAAAACGGTAGTTAACTACAACCGTAGTAACCGTGGTATTTTGGTGCGAACCATGGTTTTTAAAAACCATGGTTTTGATACCATGGTTTTACTACAGTTATATTGTAGTAATATTATAGTAAAACTATAGTTAACTATGACTGTAGTAACCGTGGTATTTTGGTGCGAACCATGGTGGTTCGCACCAAAATACCACGGTTACTACGGTCGTAGTTAACTACAGTTTTACTATAGTAAAACCATGGTTAATTTTCTTAAAGGGATACTTCAGGATTTAGCATTAAGCTTTGTATTAGTAGAAAACCTGTAGTATTTTCGAATTACCGTGCTTTCCACCCTCATATCCCCCTTAGATGAGAGATTTAAGTATTTTTTGTCTGGAAAAAATCCTCCGATGACGCAAAAATCGTCATTTTGCGTCATCGGAGGATTTTTTGGCCAGAGGCTAAAGACTACAGCCAGTAGGAGGCGCTGTTCCGCATGTTTTCAACCCGCCCATAGGGAGATCTCACTCACAGAATGTACACATAGTATCAGCCGTCTTTCTTTGGAAGCTAAGCTAGCAGGCTCTTGTTCTGTGGAGAAAGCTGAGTAGTAGGGGTTACCATCCTCTTTTTCCCGGACATGTCCGGGCGTCGAGATCGTCCAAAATGTCCGGGATTTGGCTTTTGCTTTCTGCTGTCGCCATTCATTGTTTACATGCACACCATTGGTGAATCTGAATGTAGTGTTTACATGAACGCTAAACAAGTGATCGGTTGATGTGCGTTTTAACATTGCTAAGAAAATTCCCGCTCCTCCGTGAGAGATACGAGACCGGTGCGTCTCACAGGTGTTGCTCATCAGTAATCACGCCACCGGCCTCGCGCCGTTCTCTCACGGCCCCAGTCTCGTCCTGCTCGCCACAGTAAACATAATGAATGGCGACTGTAGAACGCAAAAGCCGAATCCAGGACATTTTGGGCGATCTCGAAATCCCGGGCAAACTCGTCACTGAGACTCACTAGCAGCCTAGTCTTGTTGTTTTCAACTGCTCTCTCACTGGTAGGCGTGGCTTGGGAGTGGCCTCCTAGGGCAGCGAAGCAAGTGCATTCTGGGAGTTGTTGTCTTTCATCCACATGAGCCAAAAATACATTTTCTGGCTTTTCTCAGTCTAGAAAGCTCCAAATTCAAAAATAATTTCACATTTCTTCTACATAAATGACCTATTTTAAATACACATTCATCTTTCCAGAGGTGAAGTCTCCCTTTAAGGGATAGTCAAATATTAAAAAGTGTAACATAACTTACAAGTCAAACATGGCTAAAAAGCATTCAGTGCAAAGCAAGTTTATGTTATGAATGCTCCGAGACACGAAGATTGATCCAAACGCAGCTTTATTAAATAAGGGTAATCCAAACTCGAAATCCAGTAAACAGGCAGTGGTCAAGGCTGGCAGCAATAAACAGAGTCCAATAAACAGTCCAGGGTCAAAAACAGAAAACAAACACGGGATAAATGCTCAGAAATGCAGACTAACAGTACAACAAGACTTCACAATGAGTGAATGTGAAACCCAGGTATTTATGGTGTGAGTGAAACAAGGTGATGAGAAACAGGTGAAAGAGATGAGTGCTGATGAGTCCGGGCAGTGCTTTATGGGAAATGTAATGTCTGAAGGAGTGATCACAGTCTAGTGTGGAGTGGCCTCTGGTGGCTCTCGAAGGCACTCCAGCTGGTGACCATTACAGTTTAACTCGCTAAATTAACGTCAAGTGGATATAACATTTATATTTTCGACTTGTGAACTACATATAAACATAAGTGATCAGAACTCACCTTTAAATTGCGTCTTCTTCAAGTTAAATATTTCAAATAAACCAATAAACTCGACCGCGCTGCTGTCGTGTAACGATAGCCTGCTTCCAGCTGTCAGTTCGAAAAATTCCTTGGCTGAAGCGATTTCGACCAATCAGCGTCTTGTTGCTATGCCACATACTCAATGCATCAACCAATCATGAATGAAACAGTAATTTGACCTATCACTGCACCCTTGACGTGAGAACAATTACATTTTTTTCCAATTGCTAACACACAATTTTGCAAACTATTTTTTTCCTAGTTTTATTAATATACACAATTTAGAAAACCACACACCCAAACTGCAAAATACCTAATATATCATGCAAAATGAAGCACTGCAACCAAAACTACATATAGTATTGGTTGCACACTTCATCACAAAATGGCACACACACTTCATTCATATCACCAGATTTTAGTCTAACCAACTACTGTTGGGCATAAAATCACTTTAGTATGCTTTGCCATAATACTAAAATAGTTCAAATTGTAGAAAATTCTTCAGATTGTTCACAAAAATATTTGCAGATACACATATGCTGTTGAAACATATATATATATATATTTTTTTTTTCACCAAACAAGTCAGTGCAACATATGCACAGCAGATATATTTACATTGGACTGAACAAAAACATGCTAAAAAAAAAAAAAAAAAAAAACCGTACACTGAAAACCATGGTTCATTTTGTAGTTACTATGGCTTTACTACAAAAACCATGGCTCATTTTATGGTTACTATGGTTTTACAACAAAAACCATGATTAAACCAAGGTTATTGTAATAAAACCATGGTTCATTTGTAGTTACTATGGTTTGACTGGAAAACCCATAGTTAAACTATGGTTCATTTTGTAGTTACTATGGTTTTACTACAAAAACCATAGTTAAACCATGGTAACTATAAAAAACCATGGTAAACCATGGTTATTGTAGTAAAACCATGGTTAATTTGTAGTTACTATGGTTTTACTGCAAAAACCATAGTTAAACTATGGTTCATTTTGTAGTTACTATGGTTTTACTGCAAAAAACCATAGTTAAACCATGGTAACTACAAAAAAACCATAGTTACTACAAAAAAACCATGGTTAATTTTCGTTAGGGTTAGGGTTAGGGCATGCCCAGTGACCAACACTTTTCCTCTGCATGGCCTGTTTTGTGACAGGAATTACATAATCTGTTGAGTTTGCCACAGTGTGGCTTTCTGAATTCTCCTGTAGATGGAGGATTTTCATGACATTCTAACACAGCTACCTCACCATGCATTTGTTTCCGTGACTCAATTCTTGTTGCCCAGCTAACAATACCTTCAAATGTATTTTTTGCTGGAGAAGCACCACACATGAGTGATTGCTGTACACGCGGCCCTGCATTTGTAAGCAGGAATTCAAGGAGAACTACATTGTTGTGGTTAACACCTTCAATTCCAGAATACTCCTCAAAAAGTTCAAACATATTTTCTGCATATGTCTCAAACGATTCTTCAGTACTCTGTTTCCGATTGAAAATCAATTCCCATCCAACAGGACTACAACCACGCAGCTCGCGAAGGCATTGTTTTAGTCTATTCAAGATTTCGCTCTCAGGCTCATTTTGATGCATTGACTGCACAATGGTGCCCGTCATCAAAACCTGTGGTATCTTATAGTTCAGAACATCTGGAATTGAGCTGATAACAATTTGCCAAATATCTTTTGGTTCGAGCTGAAATGCATGTTTTAGACTAACAATGCGTCTCCACCATGGTTCGAATGGCCCTTTCAAAGGGAATGGTCCGATCTCTGCTTTAAACAAGCTGCATTCAGTTACTGTTAAAGGACGCCGAATGGTTGACTCTGTGCCGTTTGGGTGCCGTACCACCTTAAGGGCTGAAACAGGCACTCTTTTCATAACTTTATCACATGCTTCATCTGTCTGGAAAGATACGAGATCATTAGAGCAGGCTGCCTCATCTAAGAAGTGTACATTTTTAGCCCAATCGCTGTTAAGCTTTTTGGGAGACTTGCTTTTAGCATTTAGCTTAGCCTTGAGATCTGCAATGGTCTCTTTGTGATTTTTACACTTTTCAGTCAGGGCTAACTGCTCAGCTAGTAATTTATCTAGCTGTGTTTGAAGATCTTGAATCTTTTCCTCAGACTTTTGTGCCTCTGCATTTTTAGATTGCACTTCTTCACATTTAGCATGCATAAGCGAAGATAGAAATTTTGTTGACTCAGCCTTTTATAACTTATGAAGTTTAAAGCCTCAATTATTTCACCATGTTTTGATTTCTTCTGTTTACTACCCACTGCTTTCCACCAAGTGAAAATTTCATTGTCAATAGCATCCATGTTAAGACCTTTTCTACTTAGTTTGTACAGTGTAGGCTCAACCTTTTCAGCCCATAATGTAAACAGGTCATTATCAGTACACATGATTTCACAATAATAGGACTACTTAGATTATTCTGTTACTTCTAATCTCTGTTTCATACAATTCATGCAAATGGAGACTTTCCCTCCCAGTCAGCCAGTGACACAAAACAAGGGTTAAGCGTTTTGGGCGCAGCATGGCTTTAGCATTTAGCATTAAAGTTAGCCTTTAGCGTTTTGAAAGCAACATGGACAATAGCATTTAGCATTAGCCTTGGGCGCAGCATGGCTTAGCATTGACAATAGCATTTAGCATTAGCCTTGAGTGTTTTTAGCCTGTAAATCATGTCATCCTGTTTTCCCAAAATTTTCTTTTTATAAACAATGCATCGATCTGCCTTTTATTTATAAAATCACGTGTTTTCCAATCGTTTACAAACTTAGATTTTTCTTTCTCTGTTTTCTGTTAGTTTGCTCATTCTCTTCACGTGTTGCTGGTTTGTCTTTAACAAGCCCAGATACAACAATGGCCTGAAAACATGCGGTTGATTTGAAAACTTTTAGGCTTTACTTTTTCGGCTCTTCATCGAGTTATTAATTATTTGGAAGATGTTATTCTCACTTTAGGTTTCGCTTCCTGTTGCTTAGGCAAAACAAGGAGATCTTTAAAATCTAATCACTCTTCATCTGGCTGCGGCATCACGCTTACCCATAAACAATGCAAACATTTCTTCAACACTTCTAAGAATGCAAAGAAAATTGACTTACCACAACCACGGAAGAAAGAGATGATTTTCAAACCTCTTGTTGATTTTAAGATCCCAATACTTGCTGGAAAGGACGTTTCTCGCCTGTGTTGCGAGATCACGTCGCGGAGGTCACCACTTTGTAAGGCCCGATATATTGGTCCAATCTGCCGGTCCGCCAATACACGGGGAAGGTTATCACGTGCTCTGTCCTCACTCATGCAAAGTATTGGTTGGTTAAATTTACAATACATTTAGTTATGTATTCTCTCGTTTATTTCATCTGACTCCATAAATGAAAGGGTTTTAATGATATCTGTGGATCATTAATCATGAGTGAATGTTTGACTATTCCGTTTAACTCTTCAATGAAAATAATATCAAAGTCAGTTAGAATAATCAAATGTAACAATTTATTATGTCAGGTAAATGTATCATGCCAATTCCATAATCAATTCAAAGATAATCGATACAAAACATCAAATGCTCTGGAATAGAGAGAAGATGCAAACCCAACATTAAGAAATACGTCAGGCTGAGAGATCTATATCTCTCAGCCTAACGGACCGATCTCAAGTACAGAAAAGGCCCCGAACTCTCTGCTGCATCTCATTAAATAGTCAGACCTCTTTCACATGGAAACATGTGCTAACAAAAGAAATTTGCATGCAGTGGTCGCACCTTCATGGGGGTGGGTGACCATTTGCTTGAGAGACCACCTTCCTTTGTAAGTCAGTTATCCATAAACTCTTAAAACCTAATTACCTTTTATTTTATCTATCTGGAAATGAGATATCTGTACCACTCACTTTGAGACATTTCAAATGACACCAAAAACATAACAGTCAATGATAAGCATTCACATTAAACCATATTCTTGTGTGAGTTCTTAGTAGTTTGCGGAAGTGAGGTCGTATGGGGGAGGTCAAATGGTAATTAGCCCTTTGTCTCAGACCAGGGCCTCAACCAGTATTTTCAGTCTTACACTTGCAATTGTAACAGTTTTACTCTGGTTGTGTTTGTTCTCTATTCAGTGAAGACGACGCTGGTGAAAGAGGTCTCAGGATCTTTATTCTGCAGAAATACAGAGCACAATTAATTTTTTTGGGATACACGTCTCTCCCTTCAGTCTGCTCATACAGCACGGAGAGAGCAGCACGCTCGTCAGATGAGCGAGAGAGAGCACACCCGACCCCGTCAGCGGCAAATGTGCTTCTAAAGATGGCGCTGTTCGCACATCGCACGAGGTATCATTTGCGTCACCAATATGTGCCTCATATAAAACAATATTCTGTATTAATGGTTCCCACAAGAATTATGTACATTGTGCCGGATTACAACTCAGCACACAAATATAAAAACACAAAAAAATAATAATCAAGTTTTGATGAAGTTCACTAACAATCTTCATTACATTTTACAATTTTTTTAAACCAGCTACAAAATTTCAAAGCAAAGGCTTTCAAATGAACACACCCATGAACCAATTGGTTAAACACAGCCACCAGGAGTGCACACACACTGGTGCTTAATTAGACACACCAATCAGGATTAAGCACTATAAAAAGGCAACAGGTAAGTTCACCTGTCTTCAACAAAAATGTACGGTGTCAGAGGAAGCGGGAGAGGAAGAGGAAGAGGAAGAGGAAGAGGGTGAGGAAGAGGGTGAGGAAGAGAAAGAGGAAGAGGAAGACCTGGAGGAGGGGTAGGACATGTACAAAGAAGAAGACAACCAAATCTGTGTAACGAAATTCGTGCTACAATTGTGGACCATGTAATAAACCACGGACTAACACTGAGGGAGGCTGGACTGAGAGTACAGCCTAACCTAAGCAGGTACACGTTGGCATCAATAGTTCGGACATTTCGTCAAGAGCACTGGTGAGAAACTTCTCTTCAGTCAACAGAAAATCCATAGCTTACTGCATGTACTATATAAACAGTTTTGGTATATATTCCTGTATGTTTCATTTTACAGTAAGATGTGTATTTTGCTTGGCCAACATAGGACTGAACGTCGTGAACACCAAGGAGGGAGGGGCCCCATATTCACACAGGAGCAAGAGAGAGAGATCATGAACCTCGTTTTGGCCAATAATGCAATCAGACTTCGAGAAATTCAAGCCCATATTGTCAATGATCACCCAATTTTCAATAATGTCCAACAGGTCTCTCTGTCAACAATAGCCCGTATCCTTAAAAAACACCAAGTTCTGATGAAACAACTGTATAAAGTGCCATTTGAAAGAAATTCAGACAGGGTGAAAGTCCTGCGGCGTGAATATATGGTGGTACGTTTCGTTCACTGACTGTAGTATTGTGTACTGCACACATCACCTTTTTACTGTACATGTAATTTTACTGTATAGCAGACCTACAGTATATTGATCTACACAATGTGATCTTTTGCTGGGGTGGTGGACTAGTGTCTATATATAAAGAGCATTTTATTTGTCGTTCGGTGATGAGTAACAGCTACAGCAGTTTTGAACTTCAGAGGTTTTGCTTTGAACTTGCTGATCCACTTCTGATTGCTGTAATTTACCGACCACCAAAATATAACACAAACTTTATAACAGACTTTGCAGAATTCCTTGGTGATCTGACCCCAAAATATGATAAGTTTCTTATCGTGGGTGATTTTAATGTGCATGTATGTTGCATGAATGATTGCTTGGCTAAGGAATTTACGCATCTACTAAATGCTTTTGATTTTACCATGGGGATCGATGTTTCCACACACAAAGGTGGCCATACCCTTGATTTAGTGCTCCAGCATGGAGTTTGTATTGCTGACTTAGAAGTCTGTGAAAACGGGTTTTCTGATCATAAGACTGTTATGTTTACTGTACTCTGCCATGCGAAAATATCTACAGTTTTACCTCGTGAGGCTCCATATCGTTACATTAATAACCATACAAAATCATCTTTCCTAACCATCTTTGATGAACTGATGCCATCGCCTGATGAATTTGCTTGTGAGACCAGCGCAGAAGTACTTTTCTCCAGATTTAATTCCACCTGCTCTGATGTCTTGAACGCCGTGGCCCCTTTAAGATCACCGCGACTAAAATCCTACTCTGAACCTTGGATTGATGATTCCATTCGTTGCCTTAGACGCTGTTGCAGAAGAGCAGAACGAAAATGGAAAAAGGACAGGCTTCAGGTGTCATTTGAGATTTTAAAGGACTCTCTGCGCAGATACCAGAAGGAAGTAAAAAAAGCCAAATGTCGACATTTATCAAACATTATTAACAAGAACTGCTCCAGACCAAAGACACTTTTTAATATTATAAATGCAACTTTAAATCCATCGGCCGGTCTCTCTCCGGGGGTTTCATCCCCGTCATGTGATGAGTTTTTATTTTTCTTTGAAAACAAAATAAAAGATCTCAGACAGAGTATAACCTGCACATCCTCTACAATTATTTTCAATCCTAATAACCATTGCTCAAATGCAACTGACGCTGTGTCACTTAGTGAGTTTAACTCAATTACTGAGGCAGAATTGTTAGAAATAGCTAAGCAGCTCACGCCCTCTGGCTCACCACTGGATAGTCTTCCCCCTTTTTTATTTAAACAACTCATTACAGATATGGCTCCATATTTTCGGATTATAGTAAATCGCAGTCTAGAGTCTGGCTTTATGCCTGACTGCTTAAAGCACGCAGTGATCCGTCCAATGCTTAAAAAACCGAACCTGGATTCATCTGTTTTAACAAATTTTAGGCCAATTTCTAACTTGCCATTTATTTCTAAATTTCTGGAAAAAATTATTCTATTACAGCTACAGAGTTATTTAGCTGCGAACTCATTATTTGAAATATTTCAGTCTGGCTTTCGGAAATGTCATTCCACAGAGACCGCATTGGTCAGAGTTCTTAATGATATTTTAACTACTTGCGACTCTGGTGATATTACAGTACTTGTTCTTCTCGATCTAACAGCAGCGTTTGATACTATTGACCATACTATCCTAATTGACCGTTTAAGGCACTATGTTGGTATAGGAGGTACAGCTCTGAAATGGCTAATATCATTTTTAACTAATAGGAGTTTCTCAGTTAAGATGGGCGAACATTATTCGAGTAAAGCACACCTGCATTATGGAGTTCCACAGGGCTCTATCTTAGCTCCACTACTATTTTCTCTATACATGCTTCCTCTTGGGTCCATTTTTAAAAAACACGGTTTATCTTTTCATTGTTACGCAGATGACACACAGGTCTATCTGCCCGTGAAACGAGATTCTTTAAGCCTAACGTCTCTTACAGCATGCCTAGAGGAGGTAAAGGTATGGCTTTCTTTAATTTTTTTAATTTTTAATGAAAAGAAAACCGAAATCATAATTTTTAGCCCATCTGAGCAATCAAAATCTGTAAATTTGAATCTGGGTGAGATGTCCGTGTACTTGAGACCCTGGGTGAAAGATTTGGGTTTTGTTTTGGATGATAATCTAAAATTTGATCGCCAAATAAAATTTATCTTAATTTATCTTTATCTTAAATTATCTTTAATTGATCGTTAAAGCTAAACCGTTTCTCTCATTTAAAGATCTTGAGAAATTAATTCATGTTTTTATTTCATCGAGACTGGACTATTGTAACTCATTATATCTGGGAATTAGTCAGCAAACACTATCTCGTTTACAATTTCTCCAAAATGCTACGGCTCGTTTTCTGTGTGGAAAAAAAGAGAGAGCATATCACCCCGATTCTAAGATTATTGCACTGGTTACCAGTGTGTTACAGAATAGAGTTTAAAGTATTACTTTTAGTTTATAAATCTTTAAATGGATTAGCACCAATGTATCTATCAGAATTACTAACGAAACAAAAGTCTGCAAGGTCTCTACGCTCCTCAAATCAGGCCTTACTGTCTACCCCAAAATCGCGGCTAAAGCGCAGAGGAGATCGAGCGTTTGGCATCGCTGCACCCAGACTTTGGAATACTCTCCCAATTAGCTTAAGACAGGCTTCATCTCTTACTATTTTTAAATCCAAACTAAAAACATTTTTATTTTCAAAAGCTTTTGACTAAACACTGTCTTTTTGTATGTGCATACATGTGTATGTGTACAGTATATGTTGTTATCTGTGAGTCTATGTGGAAAGCACATTGGTCAACAGCTGTTGTTTTTAATTGTGCTATACAAATAAATTGTCATTGTCATTGTCATTGATCTTTTGCTGTATTTCAGAGAGTTTTGCAAATGGATGCAGAGGAAGTCCCGCATGAGTTTATATACATTGATGAGGCTGGATTTAACCGGACAAGAGTGAGAAGAAGGGGAAGAAACATCACTGGCCACAGGGCTATGGTCAATGTACCAGGGCAACGTGGGGGTAACATTACCGTTTGTGCTGCCATTACACAGAATGGGGTCCTCCACCGCCTTAGACAGATTACACAATATTATCACAGCAGCAAACCAAAGGGACCAGATGCAATACATTGACGTCTGGGATAATGTAGCTTTCCATCGTTCTGCTCTGGCCCAAAACTGGTTTCATCAACACCCACAATTTACAGTTCAATACCTTCCACCATACTCCCCCTTCCTAATCCCCATCGAGGAGTTCTTCTCAGCATGGCGGTGGAAGGTTTATGATCTCCGGCCCTATGTCCAGATGCCCCTCATTCAAGCTATGGAGGAAGCATGTGATCAAACTGAACCAGCATCCATACAAGGGTGGATTCGTCACTCCAAAAGATTCTTCCCACGTTGCCTTGCAAATGAAAATATAGCCTGTGATGTTGAAGAGGCCCTGTGGCCAGATCCAGCTAGGCGGAGAGATTTTTTTTTATTCGGTACTGAACTGGATATGTCATTTATGTTACAGTATTACTGTAAGCTTACAGTACAATGGTACATTCAGTAATACTGTATGAAAACTGGAAAATGTTTTGTTATGAATGTTTTGTTGAAATGTTCAGTATTGACTGACTTGAGTAGATGAAAAGAAATAAATATTTTCATTAGTCTGCACAATTTGTGTCATGTGGTGTTGGTGAATTTATTTTTACACTTTCTCTGTGTAAATGCTAAAAGTGTTTTAGGTTGAGCACAGGAGTGTTTAACTGATTCAAACAGAGTTAGACCATATGATGGCTGTGTTTATGTTATGACAACAAAATAAGGTTTTTATAAGACATTGTATAGGTCTGACGAAAGTATTCCATTTTGCAAATGATCTGAGGTGTTGTGCTACTTTGGTGTAGTGTTGTGCTAATTGTGTGAAGGGGTTCGAAAAACCGGGCCCTGTTTTCCAAATTGTGCGTAAGCAGTTGAAAAAAACTGTAATATAATGCAAAACAAAGGAATTAAATATTAACCTAACCAGCAAGATTACTGTCAGAATAATAAAGAAATACATATTTTCACAGATACATTTTATAATCAGTGATATAGTATAACAACTTAAATATTATATCTTATTACAATCAAAAAATAAATGGAGCAGTGTCTTCCTCAGTCTTACAGAATACGTATAAATTGAAAACAAAATAAAACAGAGTATGAAGAGGAGAAGGTTATCTCAAAGATCATAACACTTGAAGGCTTATCTGAAACTGGCCTAACAGAACTTGCAGAGCTCCAATCTAAATTAAACAGTATTTATAAACACAAAGCTGAAGGCTCCTGTGTTCGTTCGAGAAGGAAACGGCTAGAACAAGGAGAACAGAGCTCTGATTATTTTAAAAATGGAAAAACACATCTCTAGGAATCTCACTATTAGTTCACAGCAAATTAATGGCATTTTGACATATAAATCTAAGAAATTGCCTCTTTTTGTAGTAATTTTTGAGAACTTTTCTTCAGCCTTCCTTTTCTCTCAGTCATTAAACACAGACTCAATCTGGATTCATGCCAAAAAGACACATAGCAAACAATATCAGACTTTTTATAGATTTATTAGACTAAAGTGAATTAGTTAATAATGACTTTTTATTCTTTTATTAGATTTTTACAAAGCTTTTTACTCTCTCAAACACGAGTTTATTTTTCTATCTCTCCAAAAGCTTGGGTTTGGTGACCCATTCTGCAAATGTATAAGAACTCTTTATAATAATGCAACTGCTCCATTAGCCTTGAATCAGGAACCTCGCCTAGATTTCAAGTGTCAAGAGGAGTTGGTCAGGGTTGCCCTGTAACCCCTTATTTATTTCTTATGGCTGCACAACTTCTTTCCTCCTTTACCTCATCTAGGCTGCCGCTATCATGATCCTGACATGTGTTTGTGTCTAATTCTCAAGCTTTACCGGATTTCTGAGGTCTCCGGTCTAACTGGGTGTTACCGACCCATTCTATAAATGTGTTTATATGGGGTCCGTCTGTTTTTCCTTCAACACTTCTAAAAGGGAAAAAACAACTGACTTACCACAAAAGCTGAAGGAAGAGAATAAGATCAAATATCTTGTTGGTTGAAAAATCCCAATATTTTCCCCTGAAAGACGCCGAGATCACGTCGGGGTCACCACTTTATAAGGCCCTGCCAAATCAGTCCAACAACAGTTTCTGATGAGCGGGTGAAGGTTTACTGCGTGTTACTGTCTTTACAGTGTTCAGCTAATTAATTTAATTACCTCTTTGTTTCATCTGACTCCAAAAATAAAAAGGGTTTACTTGATGTTTGTTAATCATTAAATTTAGGTGACTGTTTGATTATTCTATTTACCGCTTTATTGAAATTACACCCGTTCATCCGGATTCCTGTAACACTTCGAGTCTCACACCGGCCGGGTATATGATCTCATAATCACAAGCTCGTCAGTCTCGGCCATTAGACAGAGGCGATAGACTAATATCCTAGACGGCCGTACTCCACTTTGCTCATTCTAGAATATATTACTTAGTCCCCATAGATCTGAACACACTTAATTAAGGTAAGATTATATCTAACCAGAGGTCACGACCCTTACCATAGAACCAAGCTGACCAACTTACTGTAACTCCTACTAATGGTAACTCTGTATAATCATGCTGTGATTTCCCATGTACACTTAGTTTGAATAATACTATACAATAATCAGTGGTTGAGGCTCACACTATTTAGATTGGTCTAACAACACTCTGTCGTTCTAAACAGAAAACCCATTATTAGCCTCTACAGTCTAAGTATACATTGACTAATGCCGATGTGTTAGTCGGATCTCTAAAGCTTCAGTCGGTGTGCTCCTCTGCTCCACCCAAGCTGGATTCCAGTCCGAGATGCTCTGAGACATTTTAAATGATACCAAACATGACTGTTAATTCACTTGTATTGACATAGAACATTATAATTTTTATATAATCTTTCCAAATGTGAAGGAAGGACAGGAGGGACAGAAGCGTTCCCGCACCTTCACTCTGTGGGGTGTGGAGACAAACGGCAGTGTGTGTTTGTGTTGTCCATATCTCAGGAGATCAGAGGATCTGAGGTCCTGTTTGTCTGACACCCTGAATCCCCTTATTTATTCCTGAGGCTGCACAACTTCTTTCCTCCGTTCTTTGTGTATTTATGAATGTTACATGTGCTCTGTGCTAGTTTATACTCATACATTAGATATAGTTATGTCTTGTATGTTTGTCTAATCTATTTGTTTAATTTGGGTTATGATTATTTAAAGGAACTAAAAGCCTATATGTTTATGCTATTATTTCTTCAAAACAATACATTACAAATAAAGAAAAAAGATCATTTAAGGCTCCATTCCGCTTCATGCAAGATATCTGCACCAACAAACAACAGGATGAAGTGATGCTGTTAAACAGAAACATGATACTCTACCCAATGTGTTCATCCGAGACATTTAAAGGCACACTATGTAGAAATTGTCTTTTTGTCAAACAGCGACCCCTAGAGTCTGTGGAATACTTGCACTGTCGTAAAAATTCCCCATAACCGCGCGTGCGATCTGCTTGCAGTCGTCGAGATGGATGCTGAGGAGTTGAAGAAAAGAATAGCTAGTGGAGATTGTAAAGTTGTCGACAATACGTCATCAAAAATCAAGTCCAGTGTGTGGGAGAAATTTGGAGTTATCTGAAAAAAAAATTGTGAAAGGCTTTGCTGCATTTTCGTGTTGGATAGCCGCAGATGTGGAACTTCATCGTTGAGGAAGCGCAGATAACTGTGGTAACAAACCAAGCAGTTTTATCCAACAGTATTCTTCAAATTAACACTGTTAAGTGTGTGTGGTGTGCAGGGCGTGTTTGAACCCACAATTGTCAGATGTAGGCTAGACGAATTGCGTGGCAGATATAGTGTTGTAGCCGCGTCTGTTCAACTGGTAAAATGTTATTAGGCTACTCAGTTTTGTGGAAACGTTAGCCATGTTCTTCATGTACCGGCCTTTTGACAGCTTCGGCTGACGTTGTCCTTGTGTTAATTGTCGTGTAATAACTTCTGTATGACCTGGCAATAAACATTTTTGTAAGTGTGTCTATAATGTGATAGTCTAAACTGATTTTATTTCGGGTGCGGGTCGGGTGGTCGGTTCTAAGCGAGTCGGGTCGGGTGCGGATTTTAATTAGTGCTGCTGTCGGGAAACGGGTCGGATGCGGTTTGAAGCACTGCGGGTACGGGCGGGTGCGGGTTTACACAATCGGACCCGTGCAGGACTCTGCCTCACAACACCTGAGTTCAGCTGGCAAACTAGCTCGTGTGGCAAGCTAGGCAATATAACATAACGCAAAAACACATAAGAGAAACGAGTGTTTGTTAGCAAGTCTGCTAACAGCTCTGATAATCAAAGCTAGCTAGACATATGTGGAAATTATTGGACTGGTCTAATTATCAATTAGATAAACCAACGAGTGAAAGCCTGACCGAGTGGGACTCTTGTCCGGTTCCTTATGCGGTCAGATTCTCTTTTCCTTTTCCTACACTCTTCCGACCGCGCTTTCTTTGTTTTTTCCATCGTCGAGTCTTCCAAGAATCACGTCTGAAATGCGCGCAGCACTCTCAGAAAAAAAGGTACAAAAGCTGTCACTGTGGTGGTACCTTTTCAAAAGGTACACCTTTGTACCTAAAGAGTGCATATTAGTCCATCAAAGGTACATACTGGTACCAAAAGTGTACATATTAGTACCTAAATGGTACATATTAGTACCCTTTTTAAGGGTACTGTCCCAGCTTTTGTACCTTTTTTTCTGAGAGTGAAGTGTCTTCGTGCTTCATATGTTGTTGATGATGTGTGTGACGTCGTTGCCGTAAAAGAAAGTCGTGATTCTTGCGAGATTTGTCGGGGCGCTCCTCTCAAACTTGCATTGCTGGTTTTTCCAGCGCCCCCCCCCCCCAGCTTTACTACCAGGACGATTCGCCCTACTATGAGTTAGTTTACCACCGAAATGACCTTGAAGCTGTTATATTAAGGTACAATTCTTGCATAGTGTGCCTTTAATCCACATGGAAACAGGCTTCATCTTCGGAGCTCTTTCACATTCTCTCATGGAAGCAGTGGCTGAAGTTCAGCTGAAATCATGAGGATCGGGATCTATCGACACGTCTTCACTCACTGATCCTCTTTCCTGATGTTTGTGCATAAGCTGCGTGACTCTGCGCAGTGCAACAAAGAGGAAATGCTTTTGTTTTCAATCGCTCTGCGCACTTGGAGCGCAGCTTTGACTGGGGAAACTACATGAACGTCAAGATGCGGAAGTTGGATTTTTGTTATTGCAAATTAAAGGTTACAGGCATTAACAGTGAGAAGAAAAACAGATGAGGAGACATCATAAGAGAATAAATTAGGCTACACAAATCAATTCAATATTACATTTTGTCAATATGAAAAATTAAAGGTTCCTTAAAACAGACTCAAGGATATTATATGTTTTAGAAACCGTTGAGTTTAAAGGTTTTGATATTTTCTTAAGGGAAGTAAAAAGCGACTTTATATCAGAGGAGAATATTCTAAAATCAGGATTACATTGAATGGTTCTGGCTTGGTGAAGATGAAACTTACCCAGAAGACACAGTATTAATACAGTATAATCAAAATTAACATCATTACATTGAAAATTCGACAAAAATTGTTTAACAATCTGTAACATCAGCAGAAAACTAACAAGGGAACTTCTGGCCAGAAAGAGTCAGAGAATGGGCACTGATCATACAAATGTAGAACTTATTCTTCTTCAATATTGCAAAAGGAGCATAAAGAAGAAACATTCTCAGAAAACCTGCTCAAATATAAATGACAAGGGTAATATCTATGAACAATTTTTCGGATAACAGATCCTCCATGTAGATCGAGCTTTAGGGAGGGTTCTTGGAGTTGAAGAAAGAACATTTCTAATAAAGAAGTTGTTGCATTTTTATCTAAAACATTAATGTAACGGGTCCCGGCCAGGGGTCCGCTAGCAGATATATGCTGAGAATCCTGGTCGAAGTGCTCTGGAAATACTGAAAATATTACACAGTTATATTGATGACGCGGGACAACAGTTGCTCTTTTTCCATTCAACCGGATAATTTTTATTATCAACTTCATTTCAACTTTATATCTGCAATCATGAATTATTACTGTTATCTTTGGTTGCTCTGTATTGAGACACAGGTTATATCCACAACTGGATATCATGAAGTCACATATTCTTCAAAAGTACATTTCCACATAAATGTATCTTCACATATTTTCTCAACATTAGTTTTATCTTAAACCATAAACACACATTTTCTCTCTAAACCATATTCTCTGTTCTCTCTCATATTTCTGTATTCAGTATTTCTACAGTATTTCTGTATTCATTAATCATTATACATTTCAAGTGTTCACTTTTTACAACAGAATAAATCACATTTGCAGTTAAGTTAAATTATATTTACATTATATGAGTACAAACTTCAATAGTAAACCTATTTGTCTCATAACTTTTACTCTTAATTCCTATGAACCGAAACTGTGTTATAGTCTAATACTACTACTACTATATATATGCGTTATTTATTACCCGTAATGCATAGTCTTACACACACAGTTACTTTACACATACACAGTAATAAACTCATAAATATCCCCGAGCCGTTAGGAATATATAAAAGAAAACATTAGTGCGAGTGTCGACCGCCATTTCCTCAACTTCACTACGTTATCATTAGACTCAGGGCTTAATTTAAGCCGGAACACACCGGAACATGTTCCGTCACCTCCGACATTGGATCCGGAACCTTTTTTATTGGATCCGGCACCTCATAAAATTAATTGCCTAAATGAAAAAAAATAAAATTACTGTTTGTGTAGTGTTCAATGTTTGTGACACATGACTTGCGCGCTTGTTGTACGAGTTGAGATTGCTGTTAGCCTCGATCGTTTCACTCAGGGGAAAATGTCAAAAAGACAGGAAAGTTTGCTTAAACTTTTTCAAATACGCTGACCAGTCAGATCCCAAACAAGCAAAAATCGTTTCTGCTGATCAAAAAGGAGACCACGGTGGACACAGTAGCCTAGTGTCGACATAATATCTCGTTATTTCGACATAATAAGGGGACATTCTAATCTGCATTAAGCCACATTAAGCGTTCTTATAATGGTTTTCTATGGGAGGAAAATGCTTAACGTGTAAATGCGTTCATATTATGGGCTCATCTGATTTTTTTTGTACATAGCCTATAGGATTTTAGTATCATAATGATTAATAAATGCACGCACAATTATCCGTGAACTTGATTTGAACAAATGCCTTTCAACTTGTGTGAGCAAAATTCAGAATTAAATTAATGTGCAGAAATTTGTACAAATAGAGACGCTATGTATAGGCCTACTTTACTGTTGTAGCCATTAAAAAAGCGCATTTAGTTTCATATTTGTTAAAATATTATAATGTTGTTGTTTTTTCCATTTATGTTGATTTATGAAAAGTGAACAGCACGACCGAGTAAGATAGGATGCGCGATATGAGACATGGAGCGGGTCAGACATGATTTTGACCACTTCATCAAGTTGTTTTGTAGAAAGCCTTTCTTTAAAGTGAATTTCGTTTTGTATAAATTGTATCTTAATTTTAATCAATTTTTCATCAACCAAATGCCTGTATTTAATGAACAGGCCTACGAAACAAATATAACGGAGGCGCCCGCGCGCTCACTTGCATTGCACGTGAACTAGAGCACATCCTAACTTAACGAAACTCAGTGTATGCCTCACACAGACATGACAAATACATCAAATACACAAAGCTTGAAATGTCTTTAAACGAAATAATTCAAAACGAAAAAAGAAAAAGGCTACTCTCTGATTATGTAATCCATTAGGCTTATTTATGTGCATTTCTCTCTATAAGCGCGTTCACACGGAGATGGCGATCGTCAACTTCATCTTTGCAGCCGAGTCGACACTTTTAGAGAAAACACTTGTTTATTAATAAAAATCAATACACGCGTCACCGGATTTACAGATGCACGCACACATATTATTTCGAAATAACGAGATATTGTGTTGAAATAACATTATTATTAATAATAGCCTACATCTTTTAGAATATGCCTATTTGATTGAATGCTGAATGTTGCGCTTTTTCATTTTAATAAAATTAAAACTTTAATTGTGATCATTAACATAACTGAATATTAAATATTTAGTGGCCAAGTTTTGCGCAGCTCCCCCCGTCAATGATCTAGCACCCACTCAGCACATGCGTTAAAAATTCTCTGGCGCTGTCCCTGCAGAGAATCTACGTAGGCAGTGTAATTTTTTTTTGTGTGTTTGTTCCGTTACCTCCAACCGCGGATTTGAGTCGCCGGATCCCTGTGCTCCGGGACCTCCCACTTTACAAATTAAGCACTGATTAGACTTGACTATTTACACACTTAACATACCTTTAGCTTATCAAACACACATCACCGGGGATTCATATTAGCTTATAACCCTTTGTGGTCACATAAAAGATGTAAAAATAACTTGGAAATATTGAAAATATTACACAGTTATATTGATGACGCGGGACAACAGTTGCTCTTTTTCCACTCAGCCGGATAATGAGCTTGTCCTCCTCCGCGCCTCGCTAAGGGTCCCAGAGTGGCGCGGCTGAAGGTGCTGCCGCCTTGTGTCTGTTCTGTAAAACAGCATGTCATAGCGTACTTCTGTGTATTCTCTCAGTAGTATTTAATTTGTAATAAAAAGAAAGAAAACAAAAGATAATAATCTCAACAAAACCTATTTTTGTGAGTGTCACATTATCACCACTGATTGCAAGTAGGAATATAATTGTTTAAACAGTCGAATCTTAAATGCGCTTTAATCAAGGTTCTCAAACTGACAGGAATACTTTTAGTCACCTTATTAAAATCTCTTACTGAAATTACAGCACCTTTCAGAAACATAAAATCAGAAAAAGAAAGAAGGTCTCCTTGAGCACTGAATAAATCAGAAACAAAAAGAATATTTTGATCCACCCATTCCTTGAAATAAAGTGATTGTTTCCACACAATACATTTTCATTATTCCACATAAGACACGTGTGTGTGGAGAAATGATGTTTGAAAGCAATCTTCCAGGATTCTAGAGCTTTTTTGTAGAAATCTGAGAGTTTAATAGGTAATTTGCTGCATTTAAAATGACAAGATAATAAAAACTGAAGGTCACCACAATGTTTGAAGATTATGTTAGGGATCCAAAACCAGTGTAATCCATCATTAGAAATACAATACTTAATCCAGTTCATTTTGATAATTTTTGAATAATATCAGCCACAGGTCTATAGCCTGCGTGATTTTTGAGAAAAATCCGATTTAAACCAGGTGTACAAGTGTATATATGGGGGTTTAGATATCTGAGTGCATCGATCAGGTTCAGACACTGACAGAGATTTGCTATTCGGTGTTTGACGCTATTAGACACATTTCTAGAAGGAAATCTATCAGCAATAAATCTGGAGCCTCATTGAAATCGCCACCAAATAATAAAGGCAGAGGGATATTTAAGTTTTAATTACTTATATAAATGACTTTACTATCTGCTAGAATTTTGTTGTTTGAATAACTCTTGAACCCATGTTCATCATTATTGAAAAAATTGCTATCCAAGTGAACAACTGAGATAATCCACCTTCCAATCCCTGAAGAAAGCGTTTCTATAATCTTTCCTTGAACTCCACTATTAAGTACGGCAGAATTTTGAGTGTGTCGACAGAGTGTGTCTCTTGAAAAAAATAGAGTCCTTTTTCATGGATTTACAAAACAAAAATAAAGCTTTTTGCTTGTTAAAGTCACGTAGCCCCCGAACATTCAAAGAGAAACATGAGAGGAAGTTGATATATATATATATATATATAAAGAAGGGTGAAATCTGCAGCCCGGAAGTTGTCCGTTGGTCAGGAACTCTTTAGTCCATTCTGTGGAAAGGCATTTTAACATTTAATCCTTAAAATGTACAGTCGTTTTAGGCACTAATATCTATTCCATTAGGTTGTTCTTGTTCTTTACTAGTACCTTTTTTAAAGATACTATTCTTATTCATTAGACACTAGTTCATTATTAGACACTGGTTTAGTGCATCAAAATGTTTACCGACATGGAAATGACAATTATTGATAATTTTTTGATTATCGATCATCAAATCTTTTTCCATTTAACCCTTTCATGCATGAATTATGATAACCTCAGTCAGGATTTTTTTCCTATGTGTTTTTATTGCTCTTAGGGCATGAAAAACAAGAATTGATTTTTATTTTATTTTTTTACACATTTTTCAAAGAGATCTTCAGATGTCCACTTGAGTGGACAGCATGCGGTTGGTTTAAACTGAAGATATACTGTATTAAATATAAGACAATAATCAAACAGATAAAGTATGTGAATTTAACAGACTAATCAATGCAATTATATCAAATAATGTGAAAACTATAAAATATATTAAAAAAATATAAATGCAAAATATTGCAATGGCTTCATACAACTTCACACAAGTTGCACTTCGCGTATCTATGATATCAGAACATGAGGACGTGATTCCATCAGAGATCTCTACAGCCTGTCAAGGTACAACTGTGGAAACCACTCAGATGCAGATGGAGATTTACCCTTATTAGCTGATAATTCTGATTGTGTTCAAGATGGACATGCACATTTCTATCATAGCCCTCCTCTGACAAAACCTAGCGATACGTTTTTTCAATCTCATCTGAAATGATCAAAGTGGGGGGTAACGCATTACAAGTAACATGCATAACCCATTCAGATTACTTTTTTGATGTTACAAGTAAAGTAATGTGTTACAAGTAACATGCATTCCCTAATCAGATTACTTTTTGATCTAACAAGTAATTAAATACAAGTAATGTGCATTACCTAATCAGATTACTTTTTGATGTAACGAGTAAAGAAACGCATTACAAGTAACATGCATTACGTAATCAGATTACTTTTTGATGTTATGAGTAAAAAAATGCATTACAATAATGCACATTACATAATCAGATTACTTTTTGATGTTATGAGAAAGGAAACGCATTACAAGTAACATGCATTATAAAATCAGATTACTTTTTGATCTAACAAGTAAAGTAATGCATTACAAGTGTCATACATTATGTAATCACATGACTTTTTTCGATGTCAATGAAAATTACATTCTAATAATACAAATACATTTATTTACAGTAGAAAAAGTCAATGCATATTAAGTTTTTAAGTTTTAAATTTCAAAAACAATATTCACATTATAATTATGAATTGTAGCTGAAATAGAGCCATTGCATGCATGACGTCCACTACAGTGGACATGTGATTAATCCGAGTTTTCTCTCAATCTAAAATCAAAACTTGGAAAATTTTACTGTGATATGACTCATTAGATATTGCTTTATGCTGCAATATTTTTTTTTACCTACAAGAGTCTCCTAGGATAGAAGGAATGGGTGGATATGTCACAGGTCGGGGTGGGCCAAACCAGACTGCCCCCACCCCTAACCCACTATCACCCAGAGGAGCGTATCAAAGGAGGAGGCAGGAGGCAGGAGAAAAAGGAATAACAACTTTATTTTGTATTAAAAAGCAATTAAGAAGTCCTAGTCTAAAATTCCTTGTCCTCTCCTTCCCAGGGACCCAGAGCAGCACCGCCGCGGGTATGAACCGGCGAGACTCCCAATGGGAGAGCGTTGGACAGGGGGGTATCACGGGTGAGTAGAGAGACGGAGATCACTTCCTTCACAGACTGGCGTCAGACTCACAGTGGGAGAGCGTTAGACAGGTGAATATCACAGGTGAGTATCACAGGTGAGTAGAGAGAACGGAAACCACTTCCTTCACAGACTGGCGTCGGACTCACAGTGGGAGAGCGTTGGACAGGTGAGTATCACAGGTGAGTAGAGAAACGGAGAGCACTTCCTTCACAAACTGGCGTCAGACTCACAGTGGGAGAGCGTTAGACAGGTGAATATCACAGGTGAGTATCACAGGTGAGTAGAGAAACGGAGAGCACTTCCTTCACAGACTGGCGTCAGACTCACAGTGGGAGAGCGTTAGACAGGTGAATATCACAGGTGAGTATCACAGGTGAGTAGAGAGAACGGAAACCACTTCCTTCACAGACTGGCGTCAGACTCACAGTGGGAGAGCGTTGGACAGGTGAATATCACAGGTGGGTAGAGAGAACGGAAACCACTTCCTTCACAGACTGGCGTCAGACTCACAGTGGGAGAGCGTTGGACAGGTGAATATCACAGGTGGGTAGAGAGAACGGAGATCACTTCCTTCACAGACTGGCGTCAGACTCACAGTGGGAGAGCGTTGGACAGGTGAATATCACAGGTGAGTATCACAGGTGAGTGGAGGGATCAAGGCTCGGCTGCAGCAGACTCCAAGTTGCACGCGGAACGGGGCTTCACTAGGACAGACAGAATCAACTTCAACAGCAGTGTACAGTTCTCACGTGTGTTGCAGGGGACAGATAACTCCACACCATGCAGGTAGGCTTAGGGTTACAGCAGACTCACAGTCGCAGGCTGAACGGGGCTTCTCTAGGACGGACGGAATCAACTTCAACAGCAGTGTACAGTTCTCACGTGTGTTGCAGGGGACAGATAACTCCACACCATGCAGGTAGGCTTAGGGCTGCAGCAGACTCACAGTCGCAGGCTGAACGGGGCTTCTCTAGGACGGACGGAATCAACTTCAACAGCAGTGTACAGTTCTCACGTGTGTTGCAGGGGACAGATAACTTCACACCATGCAGATAGGCTTAGGGTTACAGCAGACTCACAGTCGCAGGCTGAACGGGCCTTCTCTAGGGCAGACAGAATCAACTTCAACAGCAGTATACAGTTCTCACATGTGTTGCAGGGGACAGATAACTTCACACCATGCAGGCAGGCTTAAGGTTGCAGCAGACTCACAGTCGCAGGCTGAACGGGGCTTCTCTAGGACAGACAGAATCAACTTCAACAGCAGTGTACAGTTCTCACGTGTGTTGCAGGGGACAGATAACTTCACACCATGCAGGTAGGCTTAAGGTTGCAGCAGACTCACAGTCGCAGGCTGAACGGGGCTTCTCTAGGACAGACAGAATCAACCTCAACAGCAGTGTACAGTTCTCACGTGTGTCGCAGGGGACAGATAACTTCACACCATGCAGGTAGGCTTAAGGTTGCAGCAGACTCACAGTCGCAGGCTGAACGGGGCTTCTCTAGGACAGACAGAATCAACCTCAACAGCAGTGTACAGTTCTCACGTGTGTCGCAGGGGACAGATAACTTCACACCATGCAGACAGGCTTAGGGTTACAGCAGACTCACAGTCGCTGGCTGAACGGGCCTTCTCTAGGGCAGACAGAATCAACTTCAACAGCAGTGTACAGTTCTCACGTGTGTTGCAGGGGACAGATAACTTCACACCATGCAGATAGGCTTAGGGTTACAGCAGACTCACAGTCGCAGGCGGAACGGGGCTTCTCTAGGACGGACGGAATCAACTTCAACAGCAGTGTACAGTTCTCTCGTGTGTTGCAGGGGACAGATAACTTCACACCATGCAGGTAGGCTTAAGGTTGCAGCAGACTCACAGTCGCAGGCTGAACGGGGCTTCTCTAGGACAGACAGAATCAACT
Source organism: Scardinius erythrophthalmus (assembly GCF_964197995.2). Lineage (NCBI taxonomy): Eukaryota > Metazoa > Chordata > Actinopteri > Cypriniformes > Leuciscidae > Scardinius > Scardinius erythrophthalmus. Next base: position 37,494,009 of record NC_138240.1, read on the forward strand.
TCAACAGCAGTGTACAGTTCTCACGTATGTTACAGGGGACAGATAGCTGCACACCATGCAGGTAGGCTTAGGGTTGCAGCCGACTCAGTCGCAGGCTAAACGGGGCTTATCTAGAACAGACAGAATCAACTTCAACAGCAGTGTACAGTTCTCAAATGAGGTGATGTTGTCTCGCAGAGGTTCTTCTTTCTAGGCACCGCACGTAGATGTAAGCAATCTCACTCAGCTCTCATGGTAAATAGTAGATCCCCAGGGCACATGGGCAGTTGCGGGGCAATAACAGGTATTCTTCCACACACACACACTGCAATCCAACTCTAAACATGTATTCGTGAGGGGAAACGTCAATTTACACACTGCAATTCCACTCTTCTAGTGCGCATAAGGCCAACACTCACCCACAGATCCTGGTCTACCGGACTGATGATCGCCAGGGGCGGACCGAACACTCGAGAGATTGGTCTTCACGGTCACAGACGGACTTCACTCTGCTGGACTCCAATCGGGGAGAGGAGATGAGGAAATCAACAGGAATCAATATTTCACTCGGTGAAGGGTGTACACATGCTCCAAACACTTCAATCCAATACCCAATTCAGTGTAAAACACATGCAGTTATGAGATTCAGTCTGATAACTACTCATCTCTCTCTTGCCCAGCTCAGTCAGCGAATTTCGTTCCTCTTGACCGTCCCCGAGTCCTCTCAAATAACACTCCTTTTCCTTCAAGACAACCCCTCAACTGCAGTTCCATAAACAAATCCCCACGGGAGAGAAGCCACCAACAATCAGGGGGAAGAACAATCCAGATCAACGGGGCAGAAGAACAGCGCAACACCACACAGCACAACCCAGCCTTCTCTTCCTTGTGTGTTTTTATCCTGTCAAGAAGCGGGAGTGGTCTCAATCAAACACTCAGCGTGAAGTCCTTACACCTGTCACCAATCTGCCGTTTAGTTGTCATGACGACAAACACTCATACAGGTCCGGGGACGGTGTTGCGCTGAAGACGTCCCAACGGGAACAATTTTCCAGAGGGGAATTGTTCCGGGGCTATTTGTCACCCCGTGACAGATATTCTGGAGCAACTTGGCATGTCCGACTGACCCTTGGCCATCTTGGTTTGGAGGGGGAAAAAATCGAAACACAAAGGCTTGCCACTTGGTTGCAATTTATAGGATGATGCACCAGGGTCCAATGAAGAGATTGATGTGCAACTTTGCCATAAAAACCCGTGCAAATTCAAGAAAATGCTTTTTTAATAGCTGTCCACTGTAGTGACCACTATGCGTGAAAGGGTTCATTTCAAATGTTGCGAAAAACTAGTTTGAAAACACTTTTTGTTGAGAAAAAGGGTTCCCTTTCAAGGCGGTCACTTCGACATTACGTCACTGACGTATATGGAACTCCTTCCTTCTCCATTTTCACTGAAATCTTATAGGCTAACGCCAGCTGGAGACAGCTGGCCAATTGACGCGAACATGCAAATGCTGACCGGTCCGCGGGCAGTATAAATAGCAAGGGCGCGACAATACGTCAGAATCTCTTTCTTCACGCTAGAAGTCTTATCTGAAGTCATCGTGGAAGTTGCAATAGAGGTTACTCACCATGTTTCCTCCCCGCATCCGATGGCTGCTAACTTACATGCCAGATATGTGCGGGTCCTATTGACTCACTCTACCCTAACAAGGATCAACCGAGGCCGCACTCACGGACGACAGGCATGTGCCGGACAGTGCACGCCCTCAGGGGAATAAACCTGGGCATCAGCGGGGATGAGGCCCACTGCCGCCAGCAGGCAGCTGGTGGGCCCTCTAAGACGAGTTGACGCTGCCCGTCGCCACTTCGGTCCTCTTCGCGGGCTCGCTAGAAGGACTCGACGCGATAGGCTCTGTTGATAAGGATACTTAGCCCGGTATCTCAGCCAGGCTACTTCAAGAAAGACTCCATCTTCCACGACGTCCTATGGTAGTCGTGCGCAAGACGCGCATCTAGATAGACGAGGCAAAGGCCATGGCTCCGTGTCTAAAAGGGAAGTGTGGATGTTATGAGTCTCTAGACGCCCCGCTCTGACAATGGAAAGTGCACAGCCGCAATCCGGTGAGTGTTTACCCCCCTTCTAGTCAGTTTTGACTACGGGGTTGCGCAGTCGTTACCGCTTATGCTGTTGACGCTGGGCCTACGTAACATTACATATTGATGTGCTTACAGCTTATGTTGTCAGGCTGCCATTCAACTACGTATTCACAGTTGTTGTCACTACGCCACTGACGCTGTGTTTATGTACACACTGCACACTAATATGTGCTATGATTTGTGCCGTAATATATATTGCCCTGTATCCTTCAGTGCAACTGGCCATTCTGATTTAACCACAGTTGTTGTGCAACGCAAATGACGCTGTGTTTACGTACACACCGCACTCTGTTATGCGTTCATGATTTATGCCGCTATAAATTGCCCTGTATCCTTCAGTGCAACTGGCTATTCTGATTCAACTATGTATTTACAGTTGCTGTGCGATGCCACTGACGCTGTGTTTATGTACACTGATATGTGTGTGTTATGCTTATGCCACGATATTGCCCTGTATCCTTCAGTGCAACTGGCTATTCTCATTACTACGTAGTCACAGTTGTTGTGTGATGCAACTACGCTGTGTTACATACACACTACACACTTATGTGTTAGGATTTATGCCACTATTGCCCTGTATTTTTCAGTGCAAATGGCTATTCTGACTATTACGCAGTGCGTATTTGTCACCGGGTGATTAAAGAAAAAGAAAAGAAATGAGCGGCAGGTGTGGAGGGGGAGGAGTTAGAGTGCTGATTGGGGCACATGCTCCCAAAAGTTGAGTATAAAAGGCCATTTTGAAGAGAGAAGGAGAGGAGGGCACGAGGAGATGTGAGGCGCGCAGCACGTGAGCGGCCGCGGCCGCTGATGCGGAGGGAGGCCGCGAGAGAGAAAGTAAGAGAGAGACAGAGAAAACTTCGGCTGGATTGCGGCTGTAAGCTTTTGTTTGCACTATGAGTCTGTTGAATTGCAGTTTTATTATGGAAATGAGCACGAGTGAAACCTTGCAGTGTGTGGTGAATAAACGAGTGTGGGAATTGTGCTTCTGCTGTTCACTCGCAGTCACAGCTGTCCATTCTTCTCTCTGCCTGGGTCCAGCGAAGAACCTGCTAACGCTGTGAGTTACACGTATCCATCCCTCTCTCTGCCTGAATCCAGTGAAGAGCCGGCTAATGCTGTGCTGAGAAACGCGAAGAGAACGCTGAAGAAGAGAACGCGGAAGCTGTGAATTATGTTCATTCCTCTCTCTGTCTGAAGGTGCTGAGAAACGCGAAGAGAACGCTGAAGAAGAGAATGCGGAAGCTGTGGATTATGTCCATTCCTCTCTCTGTCTGAAGGTGCTGAGAAACGCGAAGAGAACGCTGAAGAAGAGAACGCGGAAGCTGTGAATTATGTTCATTCCTCTCTCTGTCTGAAGGTGCTGAGAAACGCGAAGAGAACGCGGAAGAAGAGAATGTGGAAGCTGTGAATTATGTTCATTCCTCTCTCTGTTTGAAGGTGCTGAGAAACGCGAAGAGAACCCTGAAGAGAACGCGGAAGCTGTGGATTATGTCCATTCCTCTCTCTGTCCGAAGGTGTTGAGAAACGCGAAGAGAACGCTGAAGAAGAGAATGCGGAAGCTGTGAATTATGTTCATTCCTCTCTCTGTCTGAAGGTGCTGAGAAACGCGAAGAGAACACTGAAGAAGAGAACGTGGAAGCTGTGAATCATGTTCATTCCTCTCTCTGTCCGAAGGTGCTGAGATGCATGAAGAGAACGCCGAAGAGACTTAAGATTGTTTTTATTATTTAATAAAGAGTATATTTATTTTGAATTCTGTGTCTGTCTCCTTCGTGTCCACGGTCAGCTCCTCAGGGGCGGCACGCAAGCGGAGGGGTGGGCGGCCCGTTGGCGCTCCACCCCGACCTGTGACATAAATGGCGTAGTCGGCAGGATGGCGCCCTGAGTTGAGCGACCGTGGGCCGAGGGTATGGCGACCAGTTTTTTTTTTTTTTTTCTCTTCCCTTTTTCTTTTTCTTTTTTTTTTCAGCATCCCGCTCCAGGGACTGGAGCGGATTGGTGGGGGAGGATGTCACCGGGTGATTAAAGAAAAAGAAAAGAAATGAGCGGCAGGTGTGGAGGGGGAGGAGTTAGAGTGCTGATTGGGGCACATGCTCCCAAAAGTTGAGTATAAAAGGCCATTTTGAAGAGAGAAGGAGAGGAGGGCACGAGGAGATGTGAGGCGCGCAGCACGTGAGCGGCCGCGGCCGCTGATGCGGAGGGAGGCCGCGCGAGAGAGAGTAAGAGAGAGACAGAGAAAACTTCGGCTGGATTGCGGCTGTAAGCTTTTGTTTGCACTATGAGTCTGTTGAATTGCAGTTTTATTATGGAAATGAGCACGAGTGAAACCTTGCAGTGTGTGGTGAATACACAAGTGTGGGAATTGTGCTTCTGCTGTTCACTCGCAGTCACAGCTGTCCATTACTCTCTCTGCCTGGGTCCAGCGAAGAACCTGCTAACGCTGTGAGTTACACGTATCCATCCCTCTCTCTGCCTGAGTCCAGTGAAGAGCCGGCTAATGCTGTGCTGAGAAACGCGAAGAGAACGCTGAAGAAGAGAATGTGGAAGCTGTGAATTATGTTCATTCCTCTCTCTGTCTGAAGGTGCTGAGAAACGCGAAGAGAACGCGGAAGCTGTGAATTATGTTCATTCCTCTCTCTGTTTGAAGGTGCTGAGAAACGCGAAGAGAACGCTGAAGAGAATGCGGAAGCTGTGGATTATGTCCATTCCTCTCTCTGTCCGAAGGTGTTGAGAAACGCGAAGAGAACGCTGAAGAAGAGAATGCGGAAGCTGTGAATTATGTTCATTCCTCTCTCTGTCTGAAGGTGCTGAGAAACGCGAAGAGAACCCTGAAGAGAACGCGGAAGCTGTGAATCATGTTCATTCCTCTCTCTGTCCGAAGGTGCTGAGATGCATGAAGAGAATGCCGAAGAGACTTTTTAAGATTGTTTTTATTATTTAATAAAGAGTATATTTATTTTGAATTCTGTGTCTGTCTCCTTCATGTCCACGGTCAGCTCCTCAGGGGCGGCACGCAAGCGGAGGGGTGGGCGGCCCGCTGGCGCTCCACCCCGACCTGTGACATATTCACAGTTGTTGCGTGGTGCAACTGACGCTGTGTTTACGTACACACTACACACTGATATGTGTTATGAATTTTGCCGTTGTATATTGCCCTGTATCCTTCAGTGCAAATGGCTATTCTGACTACTACGTAGTCACAGTTGTTGCGCGATGCAACTGACGCTGTGTACACACTATGCACTGATATGTGTTACGATTACGCCGCTATATATTGCCCTGTTTCCTCAGTGCAACCGGCTACTCTGATTACTGTGTATTCACAGTTGTTGTGCGATGCCACTGACGCTGTGTTATGTACATTGATATGTGTCTATGATTTACGCCGTTATATATTGCCCTGTATCCTCAGTGCAACCGGCTATTCTGATTAACTACGTATTCACAGTCGATGTCGCTATGCCTCTGACGCTGTGTTTTGTACACATTAATGTAACTATGCTATCACATTGCCCTGTATCCTTCAGTGCAACTAGCTATCCTATCTAACTGTGCATAGTCACAGTCGTCGCTACGGTGACTTGCGCTGCATCTGTGTACACACTAAAGCGTTATGCTGTTATGTTGCCCTTCAACATAACTGACTATTATGTTTGAACTGCGCATTTTTCATGCAGTTTCGGTCGCTTCGACGACTTGCGCTGCATTATACATGCATGTTTTAAATGTGCGCACTGATGTGTTATGCTGTTATGTTGCCCTCTAGCCTGACTACGTCAGACTTCCTACTTCCGCTAATTTCATTTCGCTCCTGTAGTCAGTCTGAGATAGCAGCGTATCTTTCAGTTTTCCACCGGCCTGAAAACAGCCGGGCCAATCAACGAACAGAGGGCGGGCTGAGAGCCGTGACGTAGACGCTGATTGTACCGTGGTGGATGCGTACTTGCGTAGATTTACTTCACATAATCTGCAAAAGTCGTTCACAGCCATGTTCACTCCGGTATTTCGCTCGATGGTTTAGTTTTTGCATCATACATGTGTTTACAGTGGAAGTTAGATGCGGCTGAGCATGCGCATAACACACGCCATAACCAAATGTTATGTGATTGGCTTACGGGTAACCAATGATTTTAAACTTCAGACAAGCGCTCCCCCGCGAGAGAGAAAACACTTCTCTATTATGCTATTCCAGACTCTCTCTACGAAGCAAAGTGAAGTAGCAGAGTCTGGTATTACCAGGCTAGTTGCTAGGGCTGGGTAAAAAATATCGATTTCTCGATTTTAATCGATTCTCATTTTTACGAAACAATATCGATTCTTAAATCCCAAGAATCGATTAGTCATCCTGTTTTCAGTTGATGAATGAATGGATCATTGTTGCGCGCATCCCATCCAATAAATCGCAATAATCTTTGTGCTTTGTTATTATTGATATGAAACAAAGTCTCAGATTTCAAATTACGTCCATTTTCTTACGAAATTCAAAAACATAATTACCGTTTTGGCGCTGTTGCGTGAGATCGCTCCGGCGCAGCTCAGCTCAAGAGAAGCAACAGAAGCAACGGAAGCAACTCTTCCGCCTTAATACCAGTTACAGCGCGAAATAAACATGAATGAGCATCTGAAAGTGTGTTAACTGATAGAGTACAACTTATCGAAGTCCGTATCATGTCTCAGAATGCTTAATCAGTGTTTCAACCATGCAAAGACGTTAGTAAACAATGTCATGTAACGTCACATTTACCTCAGAAAAAACATATCCAGTGACCATAAACTCGTTAGTCATCTAGAAAAGTTAACTCTAGAGAGGAGCATTTTGTTAAATATATGCACCATATTATATATTCATTATAATTTTTAATGTTCTTCAATATTTAATGCATGTTTGAATAAATCTGGAAAGTTCTTTATGACAGCCATCATTTAAAATTTTATATAATTTCATATAACTTTATTATTATAAAAATAAATAAAAGTGTATTTTAAGTGTTTGTATGCAAATCAGTAAATTTTTACCTTCAATAGCCTATTATAGTAGGCTAATGAAGCCTATAGGCTACAACTGACTCCCATGGCTTACAGCATTAGTTAAGAGATTTGTTTTCCTTGAGAAAATTTGCAATGTATTGTACCTGATAGCCAAAATAATCGATATTGAATCGAATCGAATCGTAATCGAAATCGAATCGAATTGCAAGCTTGTGAATCGAAATCGAATCGAATTGTGAAATTTGTGTCAATACCCAGCCCTACTAGTTGCCCTCTATCCTTCAGTGCAACAACCAGCTGTCCTATCTAACTGTGCATATTCACAGTTCTGTCGCTACGGCGACTACACTGCACTTATGTATGTACAAGGACGTGTTTTTGCTATTTTGTTGCCCTGTTTCCTTCAGTGCAAAACTAGCTATCCTAATCTAACCGTGCATATTCACAGTTTCTGGATGTATGTACGTACACAGATGTGTTATGCTGTAATGCTGCCCCGTTTCCTTCAGTGCAGCTAGCCATCCTGATCTAACTGTGCATCTCAGTTTCTGTCTCTACACAGTTTCTGTCGCTATGGCGACTACGCTGGATTTATGTACATACATGGATGCGCTATTCTTACGCACTTGTTATGCTGTCATGTTGCCCTGTATCTTAGTGCAACTAGCTATCCCAGTCGAACTGTGCATATTCACAGTCTCTGTCGATAAACGGCGACCTGCGCTGCTTTTATTTGCACATGGATGTGTTCATGCTGCGGTGTTGCCCCGTATCCTTCAGTGCCTATACTGAGCTACTGCGTATATTAAGTTGGCGCTACAGCGACCGATGCTGTTACGTACATGTGCTACGCTGTTATGTTGCCCCGTTTCCTTCAGTGCAACTGGCTATTCTATACTAACTCGTATACTCACAGTTCTAGCTACGGCTACGACTGTGTTTGTGTACTTACTGAGGTGCTATGCTATTATGGGGCTATTATCTAACTGCGTATATTCACAGTTGTTGTCGCTACGGCCACTAGCACTGTGTTTGTGTACATTCAGTTATGTGTTAATTTGCACTTCTGTACATCGGCTATAGAACATCGGCTATGTTCTACAAGGGAGTGTCAGTTTCCTCGTGACCCCCTTACTGGCCAATCATCCCCGGTTCACGGACCTGAGAGAGTTATGGGGCTCCCCCATGACAATCCCCCTCAGGAAGGTCCTGCTTCTACAGACGATTGGCACCCCAGCCCCAAGCTGTGGAACCTTCTTGTGTGTCCGCTGCTGGGTCCTTAGTTGAGCAAGACACTTCACACTAATAAGTGCTGAGAGCTCTCCTTTAGATGGCCTTTCCACCTGCTCTCGCCCCAGCGAAGCACTTTGGAGACCTACGCTCATTCTAAGTGAAAGATTTTGCGTTGTCTCGGACCTGGTGACTGCAGTGTCACTCTCAGTCCAATACCAAGCTGCGTTCCGAAGTCGCTTACACCGTTCAGAGCACAGATTGATCCCTGCCCGCCTTCTGCTGAGCCGTCAGCCTCGCATGATGCCGATGCTCAGAGTGCTGTTGGCCCTGTAAGGGCTTTGCAGATGTGCGTGGATCACTAGGCAGCAGTCTGACTAGCTGTTTGTGTGCTTGGTGGATGGTACTAGGGACGTGCTGTTTTATACTGAGACTTTCTCACTGAATTCGACGCTTGCAATGTTGGCTTAATGCCTACGGGATTTAGGTATGCTGGCCGTCTTCTCAGAACATGTTCGCCAGGGTTTCAAGTTTGATGCACTGCCTATAGCGTCGTGGGTTTGGTGAGTTTTATTCATGTACTCATGAACTGTTACCACCAGCTGTGCAGTAGTCTGCATTATGCAGAGTTACCATTACTGCTAACTCTGTGTTATGACTATAATGTTACATAGCTGTTCTGCATTACGCAGTAGTTTTCAATGTACTGTTAACCCTGTGTATGGCTATAAGGTTATGCAGCTGTCACCGCTATTGCCGTCGACACTGTGTTAACTCTTGTGTTTGAGTGCTTATGGTGTTGTGCTGCCCTGTCCAGTGCAGCCTTCGCTTCATTGCATTGGATATGCAACTTGGTAAGGTCGGAACAGACGTTTCTTGGTCTAGTTTCGCCTATCAGTTCGAGTGCTCCTAGCGGCGCTGCTGGCTTAGAACTGTTGTCTCTCGTGGGAGTGTAGCTTGACCCCGTTCAGGGCTTATCTTCACTGCGCTCACGGCGGGATTCTATACAGTTCCCATATACGTCAGTGACGTAATGTCGAAGTGACCGCCTTGAAAGGGAACGTCTCCGGTTACTATCGTAACCTCGGTTCCCTGAGAGGCGGGAACGAGACATTACGTCAGCCGTCGTGCTCGCCGTTTGATCAGCTGTGCTAGCGTTCAGTCTTGATTCTGATGTATTGTCGCGCCCTTGCTATTTATACTGCCCGCGGACCGGTCAGCATTTGCATGTTCGCGTCAATTGGTCAGCTGTCTCCAGCTGGCGTTAGCCTATAAGATTTCAGTGAAAATGGAGAAGGAAGGAGTTCCCATATACGTCAGTGACGTAATGTCTCGTTCCCGCCTCTCAGGGAACCGAGGTTACGATAGTAACCGGAGACGTTTTAAAGCAAATAAATATGGTGTCACATGACAGAAGCTGTATTTGTTGATCCCGTTAAAGCACCGTTAAAAAGGTTCATAATATTCATTTAATTAAATTGTATATTAAATTATTTTATCACTATTGGTAAGAATAATACATGTTACCTCTCAAACATCATTCTTCCTTATTTTTGTAATTTAGTCTGTTTTTTATAATCTAAAAAAAGTTAAGCAGAAAAATAGCCGTTTCTGAATATTGCTGGATCAAGAATTGATCTAAATAGTCTTTATAATGAAGTACAAAAAAAACCATAAAAATAATTGTATACAATTTAATAATATATAATAACATGTTTGAAATGGATGAGGAAAACAGCGCCATGTAAATCTCTGCCGCTCGTCAAAACTACAGATGTGCGTCTGTCAGACGAAGGAAGACTGAAGGAGTTTCCAATAAAGGCAGAAAGAAAGGTCAAATAAACATGTTACGTCTGTAAAGTATTGTTTCCACGACTTAAACCCTAATTATCATCCCAAACATTTAATCTTTCACTCTGAGCATTAAATCACATAATCACATATTATTTATTTATTTAAAACACAAGATTTTCAGCAAGAACCTTTTACATCCATTTATTCCAATGAACAAATGATCATTTCTCCTCTATAACTGAAATAATTATTCATTTAGTCTCATGTTGAACAAACACTGAGAATGTGCAGAATTTACTGCTTCAGTGATTTGATGTAATACAAGAAAAAAATATGGAATATAATCATATATAATTATGATGCAAAAAAGTTAGAAATGAATAAACACACATTGACTGAAATAATCGGGTAAATGTCAATTATCCTGAAAACATGAATGCTAAAATGGCCTCTAATCGGTCTAATTCTGTGAAGTGGAATATAAATGAAAACTTCTTGTTTATTGATCTGAGTGTTGCTGTAGTGCTGGATATCAGTCATGTGATCATCACGGCCCAATCACAGCCACCGTACTGATATTCAGATCAACAGCACTCTTACTCATGTGATATGGATTAAATATTGGAAACATGATGAAAGCAGGAAGATCCAGATCTACAGGAGTGACGTTTACTGACTATTGACCGGTAAGATCCTCAGAGAGTCAAAACAATAGAAGAATGGAAAGAGTGTGTGAGTGAAGGTGGCTGTGAATGTGTGTAGATGTGTGTTAGTTACAGGATCAGAGAACGACACCGTTCCTCCGTCATAGTCCAGATTCACTCTCACACGATCAAGCTTCTGTTTAACACGAAAACCAGAATTTATAGCGCACTGATTATGATGATACCACACACTCCAGATATCAGTGTCGAAGAAATCAGTGTTCCCTTTATAATCAATGCTGAAGAAAAATAATCCCTTCCTCTGGTCCTCTGAAGTTACTCCAAGACTCCAGTCTGAACTCTCTTTAACCTCCACATCCCAGCAGTGTGTTCCTGAGTTAAAACCCTCTGAACCCAGAACCCAGAGAGTCCGGTCAAATCTCTCTGGATTATCAGGAAGAGGTTGTTTGTTCCCGCTGAGTCTCACACTGGTCAGATCATCAGACACGACGAGACGTGGATGAGCCGTGTTTGGATCCAGAATCACAGGAGCTGATGAGACACAATCAACAGAAGCTTTTATTCTGATCTTCATATAATGATCAAGAGTGAACCCAACACAGATTATTATGAATTATGACACTCGTCCTGTTGATCAAACACATGTTCCTCTGATCACTGTCAGTGCTGTTATTAGTTTCACACTCGTTTTTATCATCAGCGTTTAACGGCATCAACTACAAACATTAAATATGAAGAAGCAGTCGAACAACAGGAGAGATCATCAGTCTGTGAGTGTTTACTTTTCCCAGTATTTTAGCGCGGCTCTGTGTTGGATTTCTAGGAAGTTTGTTTTGTTTACTGTGTTTTTACTTTGGTAAAAGTGCCTGTGTGACGTTGAATCAACTACAAACATTAAATATGAGATTCAGACATTTGTGTCCATCAAGAGAAACTGATAATTTGGGAAAGTTAAATAACAATAAATCAATGAGATCTGTTGAGATTTATACTGATGATGAAGAACTGTAAGTGTGTGTCTGATCTTCAGCATCTGATCATCATTTTATTGGCTCTTATAGTCTGTTTTGTTTTAAATTAGTTTATTATGACTGTCTGTTGTGTTTGACTTATTATGTTGACTTGATAAATTATTATTATTATTATTGAAGGCAAAGCATCACTGCTTACAAACACAAATCACATTTAACACTTCCTAGCCACGCCCTAGCAACCATTGTCGAGCACCCTAGCAACCCAAATCCAAAGAGGGATATCTTGTAATCTGAATGTCATAGAGGAGTTGCGGTTGGTTTATATCATTCATACTGGCAAGCAGCCTTTGAAGTAACATCACTGGCAGCTGTCAAGCCACTCCCTAGCAACTAAGCAGAGTACCCTAGCAACTGTTCAACAAGACCTACATCTCTGCACCAGAACATCACAGAGACATGGTGGTTGGCTCCTTTGACTAATGCTAGCAAACAGAACATGCTGAACATCTCTGTCATGCAGAACCTCTAACTCTCCACCCATCCATCATGTCCAGCTCAGATCTCCTGCAGTCAGACTCACTGTTTTGGACGATGTCCTGCATCTTCTTCCAGACTCTGAACGGCAGGTTGCCCAAGTATCGTGGCACATGAATCAAAGCTCCAGAAGCCATCTGTGGATCCGGCTGTGAGCTCTGGACTCTGGAAGAACATTCAGGAGTCAGAACTGCAGTGGCTTTGGATCAGAACCAGAGAGACCAGAGACAGGAGCAGATCACTCACCTTTCCATTGAGACTGGAAACTCCTGCAGAACAAACACACCATTTATCATCAAGAACTCAATCAATCATCAATCAATCAACCAATGATCTGAAATCAGACCTTCAGAAAGCAGACGTCATTGGCTTTCATCATCTCCTCCATGTCTTTGATTGTGTGTGAAAGAGCTGAGATGTGTGTGTTCATCTCCTCCAGCTTCTCCTTCATCCTCTGCTTCTTCTGCTCCTCTTCCTCCCTCAGTGCAGTGACTGTAGCTTCTTCTTCATCTCTGAGAAACTGATGAAGCTTCTCAAACTGCTGTTTAATCTGACGCTCTGTGTGCTCAGCTTGAGACTGAAATCAAAGCACATTCACTCCAATCATCTCAATCGACACACATCATTAAACGTACAGTATGGAATTTTTTCTCCACTAGGGGTCGCTAACCTCTTTACAATAACAAAGGCGTAGTTTGATGACGCAACATTTGCTAAGAATTATGGATCTTGTCGTCAACGTCATGCCGACCGATCTAATAATGTTTATGGATGACTGAATACATCGATGCTTTTATCATGACTGTGATATGAAGCAGTTCGGGATTGCTGAGAGACAGCTATCAGCTCCACACGCGACGCGAGTCCCGCGGATATAAAAGGAATATGGACATTTCATTCTACCGAACTACACGCAGAATTACTACTCACAGGTCAGTTTATTAGACAAATTAAACTTGTGAGGTAACGCAGTGCTGTTTCACCTGGTCTAACATTACATTAGCACACTAAACTGCATTTCAATGTGTTGAACTGTAACGTTATATGTTAGTTTGTCTGTATGAGACTAGCAGTAAACTAGATCAACATTAGAATAACATACAGATCATATTCTGACATTTTATCATTGTTGAACTATATAACATTGATTAGTTTTATGTAAATGTGCTCACCTGTTTAATAAAGTACATGTAGGAGCGGTCGAAGTCTCGGACGTGGAGCTCTCGTTTATATACTGTCTATGGGAGCTCTCGGCATCTCGAAAACACAGCGCTGATATTGACTCTCGTTTTAGTTCTCCTTTTTTATCCAAAGTCTGCTTGCCATGGTCCATAATGTTTGAACGAAACAACAACAGCGTGCAAATAGACATTGCGAACTCCGGTGGTCCACGTCAGTCGCTTTGGTTACTATCAGAGGGCTCTGGTTGCCATGGCAGTACGAGCGGAAACCAGGGAGAACGCGGATATGACGCCATTGACGGCGAAAAAACGGAAATAAAGAAACGGTACGTGTCTTCGAATTAAATTACAAATTTCTCCTGGTTTGAAAGTTGTTGGAAACAGTCGGGATAATGTAAGTACACAACTAAAAAAAATATATAACATAGATATAGTGATTTTTGCTATTTTTAAAGCAAAAAAAGATACATATTGTGCCTTTAATATCCAAGATAAACTCAGATACCCGACATAAAACGGATCCAGAAGAAGATTGCTGCTAGTCATTTACAGAAATAATAAACTGGAATCTATTATATCAAATCATAACTGTATATAGTGATCCAACAGCTGTAATGAAAATGACTCTCGTTTCTGTTTCCTCACCTTGATGTGTTGAACTGTTTTCTCTAACTCTGCTTTCATTTGTTCATTGTGTTCAAGTTTCTCTTGTAAGGACTCCAGTGCTGTATTGAGCTCCTCCTAGAATTGAGCAAAAATACATTAAAACACCAGATTACAGTGAAGAGAAGACAATACAGTTCAATATATGATCATATAATGCAGTGAAAAAGTATTTGCCCCCATCTCATACTAAATTGATTCAGAAAATTAAACCTACCATAAAACAAAGGCAACCTGAGTAAACACAAAGTAAAGTTTGTAAATGATAATGTTATTTATTGAAACAAAAAAAGTTCTCCAATACCAACTGGGCCGGCGTGAAAATGTATTTGCCCCCGTAGTTATTACAGTTTTTCTCAGTTGCTTTGGTGCATTTCTTACATCACTATTTACATTTGCACAACAGTTAATGCAGTTCTCAAAACAATTAGTACAAACTGCAAAACCTAGTTGATAACCTGCAAAAGCGTGTCACTTGCTCAAAATGGAGAGCTCACTCCTCAAACGCAAGTATTCACGTCAATGACAGTGTCAGTGCAGTGCCGGCCCGAGCCTTTTGGGGGCCCTAAGCAGAATTTGATTTGGGGGCCCCCTCCCACCACGCGGAGTCACCTGTGCTTGACGATTATTGACACAATGTCACTCTATAATGTTACATTATAAATTAATACAATGAGGTTATGTATAAATACAAAATAAATAGCCTACTTAATAAAAAATAGATACTTAAATAAAAATGTTTTAACTTTTTCTTTACTCTTTTACTAACTCTTTGAAACTTCTGAAAACAAACTGTCAAAAAACATATATAAAAAAAAATTATTTGCAAAATATCCTCCACCGTTTTGCAACCCTTTGCAGTTTGAATGATGTCTTATATGAACATGACGGAGTATGTGTTTATGTTTCCACTGTTCGATCGCGCCTGCGCCTCACACACACACACACACACACACACACACAACATATTCCAGCACTGCAATCTTGACATCGCAGCCTGTTCGTTATAGCCGTAATAAAATATAATAATAAAATAGTCAAACTAACATGTAAAAATTACACTGCTCTTTTTAAATAGTCAGTAGTAGCCTACAATTCGTACCATTCAGCGCTGCGTAGCCTAAGCACCGCTCCACTGTGATGTTTCCAAGCACATTTTTACGCATGTGAAGAGAATGATTTTTTCCCTCGATATTGGATTTCAAGCACATTTTTGCGCTTGTGAAGAGGATGATTTTTTCCCTCGATATTGGAACGTGGGTGAAGTACAAAGAAGCCTATAATAAAGAATAGTTTACCATCCAAATCCATCGCGAATGTTGAAACAGTTTGATTCTAATGAGAGAGATCCGCTTTCACTTTCGCTTTAAATTATTTTGTTTTGGCTTGTTTATAGTTATTTTTTTATTCTTGTTCTGTTCTGAATATCATTAAATTTAAAGGATAAATCATTGATCAAATCAAATTTGTGTGAAATGGCTTAACATTACCGTGACTTTGCGCACAAATTTTCTATGCACGCGAGGTTATGCGCATATGACTCAAACACTGGCAGCCACAGCAGCAGTTGTAGGCAGGTATATTGATCATGAAATCAGAATTTTCTTGTCTTGAATTATTAATCCATTCATTAATTTATGTCACTTGTTTAATTTAATTAATATGTAAAAAAAAAAAAAAAAAAAACTCGCTTGGGGGCCCCCTGGTGGCGAGGGGGCCCCAAGCAGCCGCTAAGTTCGCTTATGCCTCGGGCCGGCCCTGTGTCAGTGTCATCAAGATGAAAAGTCCTGACACCATTGTTTATGAAGAAGATAGTCAAATGGCTTTGTCATGTTTTCATTATGACAGTTTACTCTGTAAATGTTTTCCAATGCAAAAAAAGTCAGATCTTGGTGACACTACCTGGAAATGCTCAAGACAGCACTATATACTATTTGCACAGCCATTTGAAAAATACAGTAAAGTTACACATTACTGTATTTAGTGAGGTAACTGAGTAAAAGACACTGAATATGTATGTTTCACATTTTTACTGCATATGCTCTTTGCAATTCTAATTTGTTTACAGCATTGTGCAAAAGAAAAAATACACCCTTATTTACAACAAACATAAACTCCCTCTGGGTAGAGCTGAGCACAACTGTACACAATATTGCAGTACATATTGGAACTGAACATACAAAATACATAGTACTGTAATCATTCATGCACATCCAGACGTTCCTCATCAGTGAAAGCTGAGATTCATCTGAGAGAAATTGTTCAATTCAGGAAAAATTTTTTTTTTAAAAATGTGTAAAATTTGCTTGACAGATTTTGACAACTAGTTCAACCTTTTTGTATGTAATGACTCAAGCAATGAAATGAGGACTATTAGTTTTATATGGAATGAACAAACAAACACCTTTTGCAAAGAGCATTCCTCCTCTTCATTA
Source organism: Scardinius erythrophthalmus (assembly GCF_964197995.2). Classification (NCBI taxonomy): domain Eukaryota; kingdom Metazoa; phylum Chordata; class Actinopteri; order Cypriniformes; family Leuciscidae; genus Scardinius; species Scardinius erythrophthalmus. The sequence continues at coordinate 37,510,609 of NC_138240.1, forward strand.
TCCTATTGCAATCATCAGCCCCCCCCACCACAGCTGCGACTCTTCAACCCCTCGCCGCCCAGAGCCAGGCTTGGGAAGCTTTTACCGGCATGTCAGATTGGGTTTTAGAAATAATCAAACGGAGTTACTCGCTCCAGTTCTCTCGCAGGCTCCCCTGCTTCAGGAGTGTGACTAACACTTCAGTCTCAGATCTGATTGTTTTTTATCAGTGGATCTGAAGGACGCATACTTTCATATCCAGATAGCCTCTCATCACAGTTCTTGAGATTCACGTTCGAGGGGGCTTACCAAAATAATACAGTCCTACCATTCTGACTGTCTCTTGCTCTGCGTACTTTTATGATATTCGTGGATGCGGCCCTCTCCCCCTGAGACAGATGGGAGTTCACCTCCTGAATTACCTCAATGATTGACCGCTTTTAGCCCAATTGAAGGAGGAACTCTGCGCACACAGATCTTTGCTCATCAGGACCAAGGTTACGTTAGTAACTGGAACGATCAGTGTTTGTGACTCGTTATGATTCTTAACGTGTGAATCAAGAAACATTTGTCTTACCTTATATGATGAAACCACTTCACTGATGGGTCTGAATTTATGATTGTCATGTTGTTCTGAATCTCTGCACACGATACACACAGGCTGTTTGTCCTCCAGACAGAAGAGTTTGAGTTTCTCACTGTGTAAACTGCAGATCTCCTCAGACCCTGATGAACGCCTCTCATTTCTCTCCTTCAGGAACGACTCACACAAGTTTTTTAATGCAAGACTAACTGGAGGATCAGATCTTGAGGATCTTCTCCTGCAGACAGGACACTCCTGAGATTCCTTGGTTCTCCAGAACTGTTGAAGACACTCTTTACAGAAACTGTGACTACAGGATAAAATAACAGGAGCCTTGTAGATTTCACGACACACAGGACAAATATAATCATCTTCAGCTGCTGAAGCCATTTTCACTGTTTGAGCTCCAGCAATCTAAACTTTACTTTCACTTTCTGATCGACGGTTTAAAAAATGAATCACCATGAGAATCACAAAGATCAGAAACAAACTTGTTCAGTAACAAACTTCTCAAATTTTTCTGTAAAGTTTTCCCCTTCGTACTCCACTGATCGCTGATTCTTTATTGCTTTTGTCGAGACAAAGTCAGTATGGCAGAAAAGAGAAATAACAAGTCAGTCTCTTCCTGGTTAGTGTTGTAAGAGGGTGGAGCTTCTGATCAAGTTGGTGTGTTGAAACAAGTCAAAGAACAACATCAGGATTTCTTTAGGCAAAAATAACAAAATCTAAACTAATCTAATCTAATATTCAAAATTAACTTACATTGAAACATTAAGATATAAAGCTAAATCCTTGGATTGAACACAAAAGAACCATAAAAATACTCAAATATAAAAAGAATAAAAGATCTCAAAACCCTTATACGTGTTTTATTTATTGCTCTTCTCCAGGGTCTGTCATGCTCCCTCTCTCTTAAAATGATTTCTTCTCATGCTGAAGTTTCAGTGATAAACACTCCTCTGTTTATCTGCTGATTGTCAGTAGTAGTGATAACCCTATGGCACCTGTCAAAATGATTGATGACTTCCGGTCCCGCCCACAGATAAGACATCTGGTCACCGCCCTTCCGGTTGTCCGTTGAGCTGTCCCGCCCTTTCTGTCGTGTATAGATATGGATATGAATTGTCATATCGAGCGTTCGATCATGCGTTTTGACAGTTTTATCTACCGCATATGTTGTTTTTATCTACCGGTGTCTTTCCGGCATATGTTGTTATGGTTTGCCCTATCGTCCTAGCTAGTTGTAGATCATGTGGTTTTGACAGAAAGTTTGAAGACTGTGTCACACACCCATTATCTCTTGCACACAAGCTGGGTGTATTTTCTGTGTGTATGTGTGTCTGGCTATATGGCATCACAAGTGCTGTTAGGAAATGTGTCAGCATCTGATATGATCCCTCCACATTCCTGAGGTAACAGCAAAAGTGAGAAAAAAAAGAGAGTTGTCCCTAATCATGTTTTATATTTCACACAAATGATATACAATAATATCTTAGCAAAAATCTACTGAAACCATTTAATTCAGTTTTAGAGAAACAAAAGAATAAAATGAATAAGGATTTTACTAAATACTAAAGCCTATCACAAAAAAAAGAGTTGAAAACATACTGTTCTTTAAAAAGTATAAATGAAAAGATTATAAAATAATTTAACCAAGGTTGAAAACATACCGTTCTTTTAAAGTATAAATGAAAAGATTATAAAATAATATAACATAAATGTCAGTGTTTCTCTCTCTCTCTCCTCCTAGGTTTATTCAGCGATCAGAATGAGACAATAGTGCAAAATTTATTTCAAAGTTTAAATGATATGTTTATAAAATGTTGTTTTTATTTTTTTTTTTTTTTTTAATTAAATTTAATACATTTATTAAAAGTCGTAATAATGTTTTTAAATTCAATACATTATTAAAAGTTGTAAAACAAAAACACTGTTTTTCTGAATGCCTCTCCAGCCAGAGTAGTGTGCCTGTGGGTGTGTGTGTGTGTGTGTGTGTGTGTGTGTGCGTACGTGTGTCTGTGACAGGTTCCGGTAAATTAGCGTGCCGTCATCTTTCTGAATTGTGTGTGTGTGTGTGTGTGTGTGTGTGTGTGTGTGTGTGTGTGTGTGTGTGTGTGTCCTCTGACATGACCCCCTCCACATTCCTGAGGTAACAGTGAAAGTGAGAAAAAGAGAGTTACCCTAATCATGTTTTATATTTCACACAAATAATATGCAATAATATCTTACTAAAAATCTACTGAAACCATTTAATTCAGTTTTAGATAAACAAAAGAATAAAAAAAATCATATTACATAAACATTCCGTTCTTTAGGCCTATAAGTGTATAAAATAAAATAGCTATCTTGCTAATTTAACTAAAGTTGAAAACCATTCAGTTCTTTATAAAAGTATATAATTAAATGCTTATAAAATAAATATCTTATTGATCCAATTGTTTTTGATAAACAAAAGAATAAAAATCATATTACATAAAAAAGGGTATACATTAAAATGGTTATCTTGCTAATTTAACTAAAGTTGAAAAACATTCTGTTCTTTAAAAGTATATAAAAAAATAAAAAATAAAAATCTACTGAAATTTCAGTTTTAGATAAAAATAAAATTCATCTAAGTCTGCTGACTGAAGATTTCATGAAGCACCAGACAAATGGTATGTTTGTGTGTGTGTGTGTGTGTGTGTGTGTGTGTGTGTGTGTGTGTGTGTGTGTGTGCGTACGTGTGTCTGTGACAGGTTCCGGTAAATTAGCGTGCCGTCATCTTTCTGAATTTATTTCAAAACATAATCGTAAAAGTTTAAATATGATCTTTTAAAATTAAAAGACTGTTTAAATAAAATCTTTAAAGTTTGAATACATTCATATCTTCTATTTATCTTTTAGAAGATTACTGTAATGATTTTGTTTAATGGTGACCTAAAGTATAATTGTTATTAAACAATGTCTGTCTGTTCAAAAACTTTAGATTGTAGAAAAACTGTACTTTTTAGTCGTTTTAAATCTCATTTATATGAAAAGATTCAATCAGCATTTTTTTGTCCATGCGGGGTTTCAATTTTTATGGTGGGGGCTTTCCATAGCTATAATGAATTTTGTACCGTACACCTAAACACAGAAAACTACATTTGTACATTTTCAAAATGAAATAAATAAATAAATAAATCATTTAATATCATTTTGTGCACACACACGGTTCTAAAAAATAAACTAATCTCTATTTTAAATTAAATTATTATTAATAACATATGTTACTAAAATGTAAACAAAGTTTTAGCTAAATAAATATATAAACAAAAACACCTTACAGCCCCAGATCCTTCAGAGATAAACCACAGTGTGATCTGAAGCTTCAGGAAACAGGGTATCAGACCAGATGAGTCTCGGGGGACAATGTCACAGTAAATCTAGTCTGCTAACGCCTTTTACAGAGTACATCCAGAGTTTATACTAAATTCATTTAAAAGCATAATCATACAAGTTTAAATAAGGTATTTTAAAATTAAAAGAAATCTTTAAAGTTTTATTAAAATCATATCTTCTATTTATTTTCTTAGAAGATTACTGTAATGATTTTGTTTAACGGTAACCTAAAGTAGAATTTTTACTAAACAGCGTTTAGTTGTTGATTGTTGAAAAACTGTGCTTGGGCATCTTAGATCTTTTGTCCATACAACATGTTGTCAAAGTTTGTCACAATGTTTTGTTGTTGTGTTGTTTTTAAGAAATCCGAGGACTCCACATTGCTCTTATTTAGACTAAGTTGTATCATCTGCAAAATCACTGACGCGGCATAAGTAAAGTTGGTCTTGAGCGAATATTTAATTTTATCAGTCATAATTCAAAGTATAAGTATACGATCGTATAAGATCATTTTAACTTGTATTCCCCGAACTATCCTTAATCAGTGTGGAATCACACAGGGTGAAACCCTTTACTGAGAATATACTATCGGTTATCTACTCAAAATATATGTAGAAGTGTAAAATCGGTGTTTAAAATCTGTCTGCTGGCAAAGATCATGCATGAATAGACTTTGGGGAGAGCTGATGATACTATCTATAGCAGGAAGCATGCCCTTTGACCTCCTCGATTGTGGAGGCTTGTTGTTTTTTTTTTTTTTTTTTTTTTTGTTAAAGACCCAACTACAAGTTAGTTCTCCCAAAAGAATTTCTCCCATCTAGTGGTTCTCCCATCTACTCGCTTTTTCAAATGCGTGTTGCAACTGCGGTAGCCGTAATGTGTCAAGAAGCTATGACAACATGGCTTCCAATAGCGCTTCATTGAGTTTAACGATACATGTTTTTGTACTGTTATGGCAGCTATATAATGATTTACACAACCAAGCAATGAAAAAAGCTTGTAATTTAGACCATACCTTTGACTTGCCTGTCGAGAAGAAATCAGGCAACTTCCCTTTCAAAGTCTTTCTCCTTCATTAGATCTTTCCACATGGGGAAAAGCTATCCTGATATTTATTTACATACCGCTAAATTAAATGTTAGCTTTTAGGCGATGAGGATTCCTTCTCCCGTGGCTCGGCATAAGTATGATCCTGCATTATAATGTACTGTGCAGTGCAGCCTTTCAATTTTGCCGGGGCAGTATCATTGCCTCCCATATGGTCTAGCGGTTAGGATTCCTGGCTTTCATCCAGGCTGCCCGGGTTCGACTCCCGGTATGGGAAGACAATTTTTTTTTTACATTGTCAACAAAATTCAAGTTATTCAATAATCATTTTTAGTTATCCATAGTCTTAGAGGCCTACAAGTCTTAGAGGCCTACACGAACTGCAGAAACAAGCAGTTTATTGAAGATTCGGTACTGAATCATTTTCACAAATACAATTATATTGAATTCAGAAAATTTCACTATGGAACATTTACTTTATCATAATTTCAATTTAGTACATCATCATTTCATCTCATAATTATGACGCATAGTCATAACTGTAATTTCAACTTTTTGTTATAATTATTACTTAATTCAGAATTACAATTTTTGTCAATGACGCCTTTTTAATGTAATACTTAAAACGTGTTTAAGTCATAATTTGGTGGTTGACTATAGTAGTGTTGATGATGAAACGTGTTGAGTTAGGCTAGCGCTTTTTGTCCCTCTCTGCTCTTTTTCAAGATGGCGGAACGACACGGAAGCCTCCTTGGTCCCATGCAAATAAAGATAAGAAATGATCTTTCTTAAAATCAGATCATTGGCACAGATCATTTTACACCCGTGAGGACTTATTTTATGAATACAGACAATGATTTTAGCTAATAAAATACCATTTTTCAGCCGAGCGAATCTAGGCCTTCAGAAGTCATAACTTCAGGGGTCAACGGTTTAGGCCCATTGGTTTAGGTATTTGTAAAAATCAAATACTGTATGACACTTTTCAAAGTTAGAATAACCTGTTGTGTTCTGACACAAGGCCATTAACCGGTTCTTTTTTGTTTTATAAATGTATTTCGCTTATTTCTACAAATATCGACCTGAAAAATGAAAATCAGGAAATAAGAAAAACAGTGTTTTAAAATACAACAAAACCATGATAATGTTTAGATGTGGATGATTAAGTTTTAGGCGTAGTGCAACCAGATTTCTCTAACATTGCGAGGTATCACGACACACAACGTTGTAAATAAACATTTTCAAAATGTAATTTAACCATATTTTATTAATATTATGTTAATTTAAAGTTTTTGTTATTAACTAATACCTACTAACACTTTAACACACAAAATTAAAGAGATCTCAGATCACAATCTACAGTTAGATATTCTCCTACTTAGTATCTTTGGGTGTATTTTGTCTCACCGTAGTGATGCAAAGTTCTACAGTCTATAACTTTAAAACATCATCTTTGGAATCGCACGTGTCCATGTAAGATTCAAAAAGACCAAATCACTAAGAATTTGTGATACACAAATAAATACACAAAAGTTTATTACTCCGCTAGATTTAGTCATCTTGTTCAGATAGCAGGCGACACTGTTTCACATGTTGTACGTTGGACTGTGTTTTAGGTGAAGACGTTTATAGAAATAAATGACGCTTAAGAATTTAAGCGATAGTTTGACTAAATTGATATCAATCACACAAATACGAATCACACAAACTGTTTTACACTATTACAACAGAATCACATCCGACTATTGTACCGAGAGATGCATACTCATTAAAGCTTGAGGCTGTTAAACAAAGTTCCACACTCCAGTAAAATTGCATGAAAAGTAAGTTCTAGAGGTCAACTGGGTTAAAAGTAAATGCATCATCATGAGCCATTTAAAAACAAATACAGAAAAGCCACTATAGTGATCAGTTTCGAATGTCTGTCATTGACATCTTGTTTCTTTTTGTACAGTTTGCAAAAAGTACATAGAGCGTGGTCAAACATGTTAGGAAAGTATCCTATACATTATAGGTCCTTCTACACGATAGGCCTTTAACCGGTTCTTTTTTGTTTTATAAAAAAAGAAAACAAAAAATATGACTAAAAAAAATGACTAAATCTTTCTGCGATGCCTACGAAACATTGACGTGAAAGATGAGTATGGCTGTTTTTCTGTTACCTATTACATTTTAAACTCGTCTAACTATTACACTTATTTTCTTATTTTGTGTGTGCGTAGCTAAACAATGGTTAAGCTAATGAATTACGGTTGACAAGTGGTATTTTTATGTAAATTGATTCATTTTTTTTTATTCCGTCCACACTTTGACATCAGAGTTTTAGGCATCCGTCTTTTAGGCATCCGTCTTTTAGGAATCCGTCTTTTATGATCTTCTATACTGCATAATGCCGAAATGTATTAACATATCGTAAATTTCAATCGTTAGATAAATCATCTAACTATTATATGTGAAACATAGGATTCACATATTGGATTCTTGTTTATATTGAACATTGTTATTGAACCGTTTTTCAATATTATTGAAAATAATTGTTAAATAAAAGCGCTAGTGTTCTCGGCCTCATCAAAGTTCACAAAGTTTTCACAGGAGCATACCGACTCTGAAACAAGACTTTGTTTACAAGATTTTGTTTGCATTTCTTCTGAAACACCCTGTTTTGAAATGGTTTAACTTCACCAGCGTAACACTTACTGTATTGTCGGGTGTGATTGTAATGTTTTGTATGCCGTTTTCTTTACACTCACCCCGGATATCTGTTTCCTGCAGTTAGCTGTAATGTTAGTGAACTCTAGGTCTTCTCTTTGTTCATATACGACAGTATTCGCATGAATTGGCTTGATTTGATAAAATTATGTTTTAAACCATCATCTTCACTTGAGACATTTACATTATACCGTCCTAGTTTTTAAATAGCGCTAAAATGTATATTTTAACCCTTTATGCGGATATGCCGCACAAGGTTCTCTGTTCTCTGGTTCTGTGTTTTTAAAAATAAAGACAAGGATACCTCTTTCTATAAGCGACCCTTAAAATCTGTGCATACAACAAAACACGTGTAGGTGTACGATGATTTATCAGCAAATTACTTTTGTTTGAAAAAAAACTTAAATCAGCTGGTGCTTGATAACTATTGAAGTTATGATGATGCGATATTTATCACGTTTTCATTTTAACTCAATACTCTATGAACTTTAACATCTTGTTGGTCAAATTAACTTAAAGCCTGCGCATCCTAGCTACTTTCTAAATGTGTGTAACAGAACTTATGGTGAACAATTTAGCCATATGTTTTAAACGTGTAATGTTTAAACAAATTTTGTTACTGGACTGAGTGAAAATAATAAACTTCTCTCTGGCGGCATATGCATAACTTTTCCATGACGCTACTTCTGATGCAATATGGCTTTAATTTACATAGTTATTTACGGCTTTCCTGATGACAGTCCCCGTGCATCCTACACAACAGGGTGGGCTGAGCTGTTGTCCTGATAAATATTTCAGGACATCGCCCGCTCTAGCTCTACTCTAGCTCTACTAGCCGCGGACTGCTGTGCTACTGCAACAAAAGTTGAAAGTCCTGATTGCCAGAACCTGACGCAAACTTCCGACCCAAAAACACAAGGCTTGGCTAATTGTCCCGCAAGGACTCAGGAGATTCCAGGAACATTCCAGGAAAATTTGAAAAAAATTCGAAAAGTTGAAAAATGGCGACACAAAACCTAAAAGAGAGCGACTCCCCGTTGAGTTCTGGCGATGCGGGGCACAAGTATCCTCCGGTGTGTGAGTGTGCCACGGGCAAAGAGTGTCGTTTAAGAGATATGTTAGACAGTATGTTTAAAGATCATTTTAGAGGCCAAATGGTTGGCTTGATGCACAGGATTATCGACGCTGCGTGTGGTATGAAAAAAGATTGTACGCAGGACACCAAACGTGTGACAAATCTCAAAAATGAGATGGACGACGTAAGAGGTTTGATAAAGTCATGGACTGATGTAACGCCCATGTTTTTTGACAGCAAAGAGCCGATCGGCGTAATCCTCAGAAAAGTTCTGGATGTGTTGCGTGAATGTTGTGACGAATTCGAAATCAAAGAAATTCTCGCTATATGGACATTTGTAACGGATCTCTGTGTGTCACTGGTGTCAAAAAATGCAAAAACTGACGTTGGTGAATTAGTTGAAAGTCTGGTCAACTATACCCTGGAGCAAAACATGATAGCCTGCAGAGATTTTCTATTCTGGTTAGACCATCTGTAAATGTCTTTCACTCAAATGTCTTCTTCTTCTTCAATGTATGAAAGTATAATGTTGAAATAAAATTCTGAAAAAAAAATGTCTGGGCTCATAAAAAATAGTATTATAATAGTATACATAATAATAATATTTAGAATAATTAAAAATACTACATGATTTAAAAGATTAAATATTTAAATATTTCAATATTTGTTTTCTACATTTTAATTACCGTATTCCCGAAGTGGCAACCATTTCCAAGATGTGAATACCTGAAATTGTGTGGTGATTTTTCAAATGATACAACTAAATTGCCCGCTGTGTACAGAACAGAAAAAGGACATTTTGTGTTGTTGAACAAAATTTGATTTTGTTCTTTGCATCGGGTCCTGCATCATAGACGGTATTTAATCAGTTTAATAAGATTATGTGTTCGGACGACTAGACACTAGTCATGGGATGTCCGGCAGAGAGAAGGGTTTGAGTGGTCACAATTTTATGTCTTCATCCAGAGCCTTCATCAAAAGTGCCTTTTCCCCGCTTCGCAATGCAAATGTTGGACTATATGTCCACACCCGTAACATCGACCACCACGGCATCCGTTTCAGGCCAAACAGAGGAGCGGGTGGGTTACATGGATATGTCTCACCAGCGCCCTCCGGCTTGTCACAATCTTGGCACGCGTCGGGAACAGGAACGCCTTGACACCTTTAAGAAATGGACTCCTGCTGCATTATCTCCGGCCGAGCTTGCCAAAGCTGGTTTCTACTACCTTGGCCAGGGCGACAGAGTGGCTTGCTTCAGTTGTGGAGGCCAGCTTAGCAACTGGGAACCGGGAGATCGTGCAGTATCAGAACACCAGAGGCATTACCCCAACTGCCGTTTCGTTCGAGGTGACTGTGCAGATAATGTACCTTTATCTAGCCCTTTCAATGTATCGGCAATGCAACGGTGTGAAGAAAGGTTGCTCACATTTGTCTACTGGCCCTCAAGAATAACTGTTCGACCAGAACAATTGGCTAAGGCTGGTTTTTACTATGTTGGTCGTAATGTTGACGTGAAGTGCTTTTGTTGCGATGGTGTACTCGGATGTTGGGAGTCTGGTGATGATCCATGGGTAGAACATGCCAAGTGGTTTCCAAGATGTGAATACCTCTTGCAAGAAAAGGGCCAAGAGTTTGTTCATCAGATTCAAGCAAGATTGCCAAGACTATTTGAGCAGCTATTGACTAATGGAGACAGCGACTCAAGAGAATTTGTGAGAGAACAAGAGAACAATCCTGTGGTGAAGTCTGCTTTAGAGATGGAATTTGAGTGTGGCCCGACGCCCCAGACAAATGAAGCTGCATCCCCTAGTCAAGATCTTTCAGACTTGCCTATGGAGGAACAGTTAAAAAGACTTCAAGAGGAGCGCACATGCAAAGTTTGCATGGATAAGGAAGTGAACATTGTCTTCATCCCCTGTGGTCACCTAGTTGTGTGCAAAGAATGTGCACCTTCTCTGCGCAAGTGCCCCATATGTAGAGGATTGGTCAAAGGCGCCGTCCGTACTTTCCTATCCTAAAGTTTTCCTATCATTTGCATTTAACTTAATAAATAATAAAAACAAAGGAGAAGTTTATTATTTTCACTCAGTCCAGTAACAAAATTTGTTTAAACATTACACGTTTAAAACATATGGCTAAATTGTTCACCATAAGTTCTGTTACACACATTTAGAAAGTAGCTAGGATGCGCAGGCTTTAAGTTAATTTGACCAACAAGATGTTAAAGTTCATAGAGTATTGAGTTAAAATGAAAACGTGATAAATATCGCATCATCATAACTTCAATAGTTATCAAGCACCAGCTGATTTAAGTTTTTTTTCAAACAAAAGTAATTTGCTGATAAATCATCGTACACCTACACGTGTTTTGTTGTATGCACAGATTTTAAGGGTCGCTTATAGAAAGAGGTATCCTTGTCTTTATTTTTAAAAACACAGAACCAGAGAACAGAGAACCTTGTGCGGCATATCCGCATAAAGGGTTAAAATATACATTTTAGCGCTATTTAAAAACTAGGACGGTATAATGTAAATGTCTCAAGTGAAGATGATGGTTTAAAACATAATTTTATCAAATCAAGCCAATTCATGCGAATACTGTCGTATATGAACAAAGAGAAGACCTAGAGTTCACTAACATTACAGCTAACTGCAGGAAACAGATATCCGGGGTGAGTGTAAAGAAAACGGCATACAAAACATTACAATCACACCCGACAATACAGTAAGTGTTACGCTGGTGAAGTTAAACCATTTCAAAACAGGGTGTTTCAGAAGAAATGCAAACAAAATCTTGTAAACAAAGTCTTGTTTCAGAGTCGGTATGCTCCTGTGAAAACTTTGTGAACTTTGATGAGGCCGAGAACACTAGCGCTTTTATTTAACAATTATTTTCAATAATATTGAAAAACGGTTCAATAACAATGTTCAATATAAACAAGAATCCAATATGTGAATCCTATGTTTCACATATAATAGTTAGATGATTTATCTAACGATTGAAATTTACGATATGTTAATACATTTCGGCATTATGCAGTATAGAAGATCATAAAAGACGGATTCCTAAAAGACGGATGCCTAAAAGACGGATGCCTAAAACTCTGATGTCAAAGTGTGGACGGAATAAAAAAAAATGAATCAATTTACATAAAAATACCACTTGTCAACCGTAATTCATTAGCTTAACCATTGTTTAGCTACGCACACACAAAATAAGAAAATAAGTGTAATAGTTAGACGAGTTTAAAATGTAATAGGTAACAGAAAAACAGCCATACTCATCTTTCACGTCAATGTTTCGTAGGCATCGCAGAAAGATTTAGTCATTTTTTTTAGTCATATTTTTTGTTTTCTTTTTTTATAAAACAAAAAAGAACCGGTTAAAGGCCTATCGTGTAGAAGGACCTATAATGTATAGGATACTTTCCTAACATGTTTGACCACGCTCTATGTACTTTTTGCAAACTGTACAAAAAGAAACAAGATGTCAATGACAGACATTCGAAACTGATCACTATAGTGGCTTTTCTGTATTTGTTTTTAAATGGCTCATGATGATGCATTTACTTTTAACCCAGTTGACCTCTAGAACTTACTTTTCATGCAATTTTACTGGAGTGTGGAACTTTGTTTAACAGCCTCAAGCTTTAATGAGTATGCATCTCTCGGTACAATAGTCGGATGTGATTCTGTTGTAATAGTGTAAAACAGTTTGTGTGATTCGTATTTGTGTGATTGATATCAATTTAGTCAAACTATCGCTTAAATTCTTAAGCGTCATTTATTTCTATAAACGTCTTCACCTAAAACACAGTCCAACGTACAACATGTGAAACAGTGTCGCCTGCTATCTGAACAAGATGACTAAATCTAGCGGAGTAATAAACTTTTGTGTATTTATTTGTGTATCACAAATTCTTAGTGATTTGGTCTTTTTGAATCTTACATGGACACGTGCGATTCCAAAGATGATGTTTTAAAGTTATAGACTGTAGAACTTTGCATCACTACGGTGAGACAAAATACACCCAAAGATACTAAGTAGGAGAATATCTAACTGTAGATTGTGATCTGAGATCTCTTTAATTTTGTGTGTTAAAGTGTTAGTAGGTATTAGTTAATAACAAAAACTTTAAATTAACATAATATTAATAAAATATGGTTAAATTACATTTTGAAAATGTTTATTTACAACGTTGTGTGTCGTGATACCTCGCAATGTTAGAGAAATCTGGTTGCACTACGCCTAAAACTTAATCATCCACATCTAAACATTATCATGGTTTTGTTGTATTTTAAAACACTGTTTTTCTTATTTCCTGATTTTCATTTTTCAGGTCGATATTTGTAGAAATAAGCGAAATACATTTATAAAACAAAAAAGAACCGGTTAATGGCCTTGTGTCAGAACACAACAGGTTATTCTAACTTTGAAAAGTGTCATACAGTATTTGATTTTTACAAATACCTAAACCAATGGGCCTAAACCGTTGACCCCTGAAGTTATGACTTCTGAAGGCCTAGATTCGCTCGGCTGAAAAATGGTATTTTATTAGCTAAAATCATTGTCTGTATTCATAAAATAAGTCCTCACGGGTGTAAAATGATCTGTGCCAATGATCTGATTTTAAGAAAGATCATTTCTTATCTTTATTTGCATGGGACCAAGGAGGCTTCCGTGTCGTTCCGCCATCTTGAAAAAGAGCAGAGAGGGACAAAAAGCGCTAGCCTAACTCAACACGTTTCATCATCAACACTACTATAGTCAACCACCAAATTATGACTTAAACACGTTTTAAGTATTACATTAAAAAGGCGTCATTGACAAAAATTGTAATTCTGAATTAAGTAATAATTATAACAAAAAGTTGAAATTACAGTTATGACTATGCGTCATAATTATGAGATGAAATGATGATGTACTAAATTGAAATTATGATAAAGTAAATGTTCCATAGTGAAATTTTCTGAATTCAATATAATTGTATTTGTGAAAATGATTCAGTACCGAATCTTCAATAAACTGCTTGTTTCTGCAGTTCGTGTAGGCCTCTAAGACTTGTAGGCCTCTAAGACTATGGATAACTAAAAATGATTATTGAATAACTTGAATTTTGTTGACAATGTAAAAAAAAAATTGTCTTCCCATACCGGGAGTCGAACCCGGGCAGCCTGGATGAAAGCCAGGAATCCTAACCGCTAGACCATATGGGAGGCAATGATACTGCCCCGGCAAAATTGAAAGGCTGCACTGCACAGTACATTATAATGCAGGATCATACTTATGCCGAGCCACGGGAGAAGGAATCCTCATCGCCTAAAAGCTAACATTTAATTTAGCGGTATGTAAATAAATATCAGGATAGCTTTTCCCCATGTGGAAAGATCTAATGAAGGAGAAAGACTTTGAAAGGGAAGTTGCCTGATTTCTTCTCGACAGGCAAGTCAAAGGTATGGTCTAAATTACAAGCTTTTTTCATTGCTTGGTTGTGTAAATCATTATATAGCTGCCATAACAGTACAAAAACATGTATCGTTAAACTCAATGAAGCGCTATTGGAAGCCATGTTGTCATAGCTTCTTGACACATTACGGCTACCGCAGTTGCAACACGCATTTGAAAAAGCGAGTAGATGGGAGAACCACTAGATGGGAGAAATTCTTTTGGGAGAACTAACTTGTAGTTGGGTCTTTAACAAAAAAAAACAAAAAAAAAAAAACAACAAGCCTCCACAATCGAGGAGGTCAAAGGGCATGCTTCCTGCTATAGATAGTATCATCAGCTCTCCCCAAAGTCTATTCATGCATGATCTTTGCCAGCAGACAGATTTTAAACACCGATTTTACACTTCTACATATATTTTGAGTAGATAACCGATAGTATATTCTCAGTAAAGGGTTTCACCCTGTGTGATTCCACACTGATTAAGGATAGTTCGGGGAATACAAGTTAAAATGATCTTATACGATCGTATACTTATACTTTGAATTATGACTGATAAAATTAAATATTCGCTCAAGACCAACTTTACTTATGCCGCGTCAGTGATTTTGCAGATGATACAACTTAGTCTAAATAAGAGCAATGTGGAGTCCTCGGATTTCTTAAAAACAACACAACAACAAAACATTGTGACAAACTTTGACAACATGTTGTATGGACAAAAGATCTAAGATGCCCAAGCACAGTTTTTCAACAATCAACAACTAAACGCTGTTTAGTAAAAATTCTACTTTAGGTTACCGTTAAACAAAATCATTACAGTAATCTTCTAAGAAAATAAATAGAAGATATGATTTTAATAAAACTTTAAAGATTTCTTTTAATTTTAAAATACCTTATTTAAACTTGTATGATTATGCTTTTAAATGAATTTAGTATAAACTCTGGATGTACTCTGTAAAAGGCGTTAGCAGACTAGATTTACTGTGACATTGTCCCCCGAGACTCATCTGGTCTGATACCCTGTTTCCTGAAGCTTCAGATCACACTGTGGTTTATCTCTGAAGGATCTGGGGCTGTAAGGTGTTTTTGTTTATATATTTATTTAGCTAAAACTTTGTTTACATTTTAGTAACATATGTTATTAATAATAATTTAATTTAAAATAGAGATTAGTTTATTTTTTAGAACCGTGTGTGTGCACAAAATGATATTAAATGATTTATTTATTTATTTATTTCATTTTGAAAATGTACAAATGTAGTTTTCTGTGTTTAGGTGTATGGTACAAAATTCATTATAGCTATGGAAAGCCCCCACCATAAAAATTGAAACCCCGCATGGACAAAAAAATGCTGATTGAATCTTTTCATATAAATGAGATTTAAAACGACTAAAAAGTACAGTTTTTCTACAATCTAAAGTTTTTGAACAGACAGACATTGTTTAATAACAATTATACTTTAGGTCACCATTAAACAAAATCATTACAGTAATCTTCTAAAAGATAAATAGAAGATATGAATGTATTCAAACTTTAAAGATTTTATTTAAACAGTCTTTTAATTTTAAAAGATCATATTTAAACTTTTACGATTATGTTTTGAAATAAATTCAGAAAGATGACGGCACGCTAATTTACCGGAACCTGTCACAGACACACGTACACACACACACACACACACACACACACACACAAACATACCATTTGTCTGGTGCTTCATGAAATCTTCAGTCAGCAGACTTAGATGAATTTTATTTTTATCTAAAACTGAAATTTCAGTAGATTTTTATTTTTTATTTTTTTATATACTTTTAAAGAACAGAATGTTTTTCAACTTTAGTTAAATTAGCAAGATAACCATTTTAATGTATACCCTTTTTTATGTAATATGATTTTTATTCTTTTGTTTATCAAAAACAATTGGATCAATAAGATATTTATTTTATAAGCATTTAATTATATACTTTTATAAAGAACTGAATGGTTTTCAACTTTAGTTAAATTAGCAAGATAGCTATTTTATTTTATACACTTATAGGCCTAAAGAACGGAATGTTTATGTAATATGATTTTTTTTATTCTTTTGTTAATCTAAAACTGAATTAAATGGTTTCAGTAGATTTTTAGTAAGATATTATTGCATATTATTTGTGTGAAATATAAAACATGATTAGGGTAACTCTCTTTTTCTCACTTTCACTGTTACCTCAGGAATGTGGAGGGGGTCATGTCAGAGGACACACACACACACACACACACACACACACACACCCACAGGCACACTACTCTGGCTGGAGAGGCATTCAGAAAAACAGTGTTTTTGTTTTACAACTTTTAATAATGTATTGAATTTAAAAACATTATTACGACTTTTAATAAATGTATTAAATTTATTTAAAGAAATAAAATAAAATAAAAACAACATTTTATAAAGATATCATTTAAACTTTGAAATAAATTTAGCACTATTGTCTCATTCTGATCGCTGAATAAACCTAGGAGGAGAGAGAGAGAGAAACACTGACATTTATGTTATATTATTTTATAATCTTTTCATTTATACTTTAAAAGAACGGTATGTTTTCAACCTTGGTTAAATTATTTTATAATCTTTTCATTTATACTTTTTAAAGAACAGTATGTTTTCAACTCTTTTTTTTTGTGATAGGCTTTAGTATTTAGTAAAATCCTTATTCATTTTATTCTTTTGTTTCTCTAAAACTGAATTAAATGGTTTCAGTAGATTTTTGCTAAGATATTATTGTATATCATTTGTGTGAAATATAAAACATGATTAGGGACAACTCTCTTTTTTTTCTCACTTTTGCTGTTACCTCAGGAATGTGGAGGGATCATATCAGATGCTGACACATTTCCTAACAGCACTTGTGATGCCATATAGCCAGACACACATACACACAGAAAATACACCCAGCTTGTGTGCAAGAGATAATGGGTGTGTGACACAGTCTTCAAACTTTCTGTCAAAACCACATGATCTACAACTAGCTAGGACGATAGGGCAAACCATAACAACATATGCCGGAAAGACACCGGTAGATAAAAACAACATATGCGGTAGATAAAACTGTCAAAACGCATGATCGAACGCTCGATATGACAATTCATATCCATATCTATACACGACAGAAAGGGCGGGACAGCTCAACGGACAACCGGAAGGGCGGTGACCAGATGTCTTATCTGTGGGCGGGACCGGAAGTCATCAATCATTTTGACAGGTGCCATAGGGTTATCACTACTGTCAGTGTTTGGAGAAACAAAGATCAACAAATTAAAAGTCCTGAATAAACAGGAGAAACGGAAATGAGACAAAAGTTTGTCTCTCATGGATCACTCATCAGCACCTTTATTAACACTGATTTCATGTGTTCACATCTATATATGATGTTTTATTAACAAAGTTCGGGAGGAGCACGTTCAAATAATCAAGCAATCAATCAATCAATCAACTCATCAAACAATTACCATGTCTACCCTATCAGCATGAGAGGAAGCATATATATTCACTCTGTCAACTCACCTAACTTCCTTGACAGTTTTCAGCATCCCTCCACCACCCCGACTCCTCACTCTTGGCTTGTTCTTTCACAGCCAGGAATACGGGGGGAGTACTCTGGGTTCGGGCCAAATAACGAGCCCGGAGCCCTCTCCTCGGACAGCACGCCAAATACGCATTTATTCTATCTAACTTATTTGTAAGTGTGAACTCGTGAAATAATTATTACGGTAAAGGTTATGCGTATTTGGCGTGCTGTCCGGGTAGAGGGCTCCGAGCTCGGAATTTCTGCCCGAACCCAGAGTACTCACCCCAAAAAGAAAAAGAGCAAAAGGAAAGACTATAAACCCCCCAAAGTCGCAGTCAATTTGGCGGGCTGGCGTTTCATGATGCATACTGTGGCCGGTAGAGCCCAATATCCTGACGCTGTTGAGTCACTCACGTCAGAAGCTACATGGGCCCTCCCGGTCAGCCGTTTTTTCGAATCCCGCCGCTCCCCGTCCATCAGTCGGCAGGACTCACCCGTCAACGCCATGGAGATACTCCGGTCAAGCGATCAAGCTTATTGAAAAGCCAGCCCGCCAAATTCGCTGCGACTTTGGGGGGGTCTGTAGTCTGTCCTTTTGCTCTTTTTTCTTCAGGGGGAACATCGCTGTTGTAAGGACTCTGCTTCCAAGCAAAAAATCTGGAGTGATGTAGTGGCAAGTGATTGTTAAGAAACTGATCTTACGATAATCATCAGTCCACATGTCAGTGGTAATCTCAATTTTGATATCAGACATAATTTCTGATATTTCGTTGACCTGCACCTGTCTTTAGGAGACCGTGGTTTCATTAGATCTCAGAGAGATGTTTGTGGGATCATGTAACACACTATCCACTGAGACCCATATGTAGCCCCCAGATTTATTAGGTCTTGCGCTCGGTTAATAAAACCTCTTCCAGCAACCGTATGAAACGACCTAATATCCCGACGGCAAAACTCCACACATTTTTCTGTTCCATTGGATTGTACAGAAGCTGGTACTGACTTGGCTGTTGGAGATAATAGTGTGAAAGAGATGAGTGTGTGTTGTTACTAGCGGCTAGGCCTGCTGTTGGACGAGTGCATCCACGATCAGCGTGTCGCTGTAGAGAAGATGTACCTGTCTTTTTGCTGTCGTACGCCAAGACAGCTTCGCAAGCTCTACGCTGTACGTAACCGTGGGCTCTTTATTGGTTGAAACGACAAGATCATATTTTTTTACGTTAATGTTCGCTTGCCGTTGTCTGCTGTGTTGTGATGGGAATGCACACAGGAGCCGTGAACACGTGCGCAAAAACAGTAGATATACATATAAATGACAATACATACATTTCTACATATATAAAGCCTATATAGTTTTTTTTAAAACTCCTCCTTTTTTTACTTATAGTCTTTTTTTTACTTACAAACCTGAACCCAACCCGAACCCTAGACTATTCATTAAACTTTAACCAAAACCCGAACTCAAACCCGACCTGAAACCCTTAAGTGTCCCCAAATTCGCAAGTCAGAGGCAGCAGCGGCAAGGAACCAAAACTCCATCAGTGACAAAATGGAGAAAAAAAACACCTTGGCAGAAACCAGGCTCAGTCGCTCAGTTCTCCTCTGGCCAATGAACGAACAGTTATGCTTCAGGCAGAATTACATGTCAGAAGTCAGATTGGATCAGAACATTCAGATTATTTATCCAGTTCCATCTTGTTGAAGATCGGAGTCACGCTAGTATGGAGACGGTTTGTTGAGGATCAGTGCCAATGGCTGTCGTGTCAACGAGGCCTTCACAGGGGAGAGTCTAGTTGACACAATCTGTGCTGATACTTCAGGGATACGTTGTGGTCGTCCACCATCTGATCTAGATACCGGCCTGGATCCGGCTGACTACATCATGCTACTCAATACAGTACAGTAGGCTACTCAATACAGTACAGTAGGCTACTCAATAAAGTACAGTAGGCTACTCAACGCAGTACAGTAGGTTACTCAATACAGTACAGTAGGCTACTCAAAACAGTACAGTAGGTACTCGATACAATACAGTAGGCTACTCAATACAGTACAGTAGGCTACTCAGTACAGTACATTAGGCTACTCAATGCGGTACAGTAGGTTAGTCAATGCAGTACAGTAGGTACTCAATTCAGTACAGTTGGCTACTCAATACAGTACAGTAAGCTACTCAACGCAGTACAGTAGGTTACTCAATACAGTACAGTAGGCTACTCAATACAGTACAGTAGGCTACTCAATACAATACAGTAGGTTACTCAATACAGTACAGTAGGCTACTCAACGCAGTACAATAGGTTACTCAATACAGTACAGTAGGTACTCGATACAATACAGTAGGCTACTCAATACAGTACAGTAGGCTACTCAGTACAGTACATTAGGCTACTCAATGCAGTACATTAGGCTACTCAATGCAGTACAGTAGGTTAGTCAATGCAGTACAATAGGTACTCAATTCAGTACAGTAGGCTACTCAATACAGTACAGTAGGCTACTCAATACAGTACAGTAGGCTACTCAATACAGTACATTAGGCTAATCAATACAATACAGTAGGTTACTCAATACAGTACAGTAGGCTACTCAACGCAGTACAGTAGGATACTCAATACAGTACAGTAGGCACTAGATACAGTACAGTAGGCTTCTCAATACAGTACAGTAGGCACTCAATGCAGTACAGTAGGCTACTCAATACAGTACAGTAGGCTACTCAACGCAGTACAGTAGGTTACTCAATGCAGTACAGTAGGCTACTCAATACAGTACAGTACCTACTCAATACAGTACAGTAGCTACTCAATACAGTATAATAGGCTACTCAATACAGTACAGTAGGTACTCGATACAATACAGTAGGCTACTCAATACAATACAGTAGGCTACTCAATGCAGTACAGTAAGCTACTCAGTGCAGTACAGTAGGTACTCAGTGCAGTACAGTAGGCTACTCAATACAGTACAGTAGGCTACTCAGTGCAGTACAGCAGGCTACTCAATGCAGTACAGTAGGCTACTCAATGCAGTACAGTAGGCTACTCAATACAGTACAGTAGGCTACTCAATGCAGTACAGTAAGCTACTCAATGCAGTACAGTAGGCTACTCAATACAGTACAGTAGGCAAATCAATACAGTACAGTAGCTACTCAATACAGTATAATAGGCTACTCAATACAGTACAAGTACAATACAGTAGGCTACTCAATACAGTACTGTAGGCTACTCAGTACAGTACATTAGGCTACTCAATGCAGTACAGTAGGTTAGACAATGCAGTACAGTAGGTACTCAATACAGTACATTAGGCTACTCAATGCAGTACAGTAGGTTAGTCAATGCAGTACAGTAGCTACTCAATACAGTACAGTAGGCTACTCAATACAGTACAGTAGGCTTCTCAATACAGTACAGTAGGCACTCAATGCAGTACAGTAGGCTACTCAATACAGTACAGTAGGCAAATCAATACAGTACAGTAGCTACTCAATACAGTATAATAGGCTACTCAATACAGTACAGTAGGTACTCGATACAATACAGTAGGCTACTCAATACAGTACAGTAGGATACTCAGTACAGTACATTAGGCTACTCAATGCAGTACAGTTGGCTACTCAATGCAGTACAGTAGGTACTCAATTCATTACAGTAGGCTACTCAATACAGTACAGTAGGTACTCAATACAGTACAGTAGGCTACTCAGTACAGTACATTAGGCTACTCAATTCAGTACAGTAGGCTACTCAATGCAGTACAGTAGGTACTCAATACAGTACAGTAGGTACTCAATACAGTACAGTAGGCTACTCAATACAGTATAATAGGCTACTCAATACAGTACAGTAGGTACTCGATACAATACAGTAGGCTACTCAATGCAGTACAGTAAGCTACTCAGTACAGTACATTAGGCTACTCAATGCAGTACAGTTGGCTACTCAATGCAGTACAGTAGGTACTCAATTCAGTACAGTAGGCTACTCAATACAGTACAGTAGGTACTCAATACAGTACAGTAGGCTACTCAGTACAGTACATTAGGCTACTCAATACATTACAGTAGGCTACTCAATTCAGTACAGTAGGCTACTCAATACAGTACAGTAGGCTACTCAATACAGTACAGTAGGTACTCAATACAGTACAGTAGGCTACTCAGTACAGTACATTAGGCTACTCAATTCAGTACAGTAGGCTACTCAATGCAGTACAGTAGGTACTCAATACAGTACAGTAGGCAAATCAATACAGTACAGTAGCTACTCAATACAGTATAATAGGCTACTCAATACAGTACAGTAGGTACTCGATACAATACAGTAGGCTACTCAATACAGTACAGTAGGCTACTCAGTACAGTACATTAGGCTACTCAATGCAGTACATTAGGCTACTCAATACAGTACAGTAGGTACTCAATTCAGTACAGTAGGCTACTCAATACAGTACAGTAGGTACTCAATACAGTACAGTAGGCTACTCAGTACAGTACATTAGGCTACTCAATTCAGTACAGTAGGCTACTCAATGCAGTACAGTAGGTACTCAATACAGTACAGTAGGTACTCAATACTGTACAGTAGGCTACTCAATACAGTATAATAGGCTACTCAATACAGTACAGTAGGTACTCGATACAATACAGTAGGCTACTCAATACAGTACAGTAGGCTACTCAGTACAGTACATTAGGCTACTCAATGCAGTACATTAGGCTACTCAATACAGTACAGTAGGTACTCAATTCAGTACAGTAGGCTACTCAATACAGTACAGTAGGTACTCAATACAGTACAGTAGGCTACTCAGTACAGTACATTAGGCTACTCAATTCAGTACAGTAGGCTACTCAATGCAGTACAGTAGGTACTCAATACAGTACAGTAGGTACTCAATACAGTACAGTAGGCTACTCAGTACAGTACATTAGGCTACTCAATGCAGTACAGTTGGCTACTCAATGCAGTACAGTAGGTATTCAATTCAGTACAGTAGGCTACTCAATACAGTACAGTAGGTACTCAATACAGTACAATAGGCTACTCAACGCAGTACAGTAGGTACTCGATGCAGTACAGTAGGCTACTCAATGCAGTACAGCAGGCTACTCAATACATTACAGTAAGCTACTCAATGCAGTACAGTAGGTACTCAATGCAGTACAGTAGGCTACTCAATACAGTACAGCAGGCTACTCAATGCAGTACAGTAAGCTACTCAATGCAGTACAGTAAGCTACTCAGTGCAGTACAGTAGGTACTCAATACAGTACAGTAGGTTACTCAATACAGTACAGTAGGCTACTCAATACAGCACAGTAGGCTACTCAATACAGTACAGTAGGTTACTCAACACAGTACAGTAGGTACTCAATACAGTACAGTAGGCTACTCAATACAGTACAGTATGCTACTCAATGCAGTACAGTAGGCTACTCAATACAGCACAGTAGGCACTAGATACAGTACAGTAGGCTTCTCAATACAATACAGTAGGCTACTCAATACAGTACAGTCGGCTACTCAATACAGTACAGTAGCTACTCAATGCAGTACAGTAGGTTAGTCAATGCAGTGCAATAGGTACTCAATTCAGTACAGTAGGCTACTCAATACAGTACAGTAGGCTACTCAATACAGTACAGTAGGCTACTCAACGCAGTACAGTAGGTTACTCAATACAGTACGGTAGGCTACTCAAAACAGTACAGTAGGTACTCGATACAATACAGTAGGCTACTCAATACAGTACAGTAGGCTACTCAGTACAGTACATTAGGCTACTCAATGCGGTACAGTAGGTTAGTCAATGCAGTACAGTAGGTACTCATTTCAGTACAGTTGGCTACTCAATACAGTACAGTAGGCTACTCAGTACAGTACATTAGGCTACTCAATGCGGTACAGTAGGTTAGTCAATGCAGTACAGTAGGTACTCAATTCAGTACAGTTGGCTACTCAATACAGTACAGTAGGCTACTCAACGCAGTACAGTAGGTTACTCAATACAGTACAGTAGGCTACTCAATACAGTACAGTAGGCTACTCAATACAATACAGTAGGTTACTCAATACAGTACAGTAGGCTACTCAACGCAGTACAGTAGGTTACTCAATACAGTACAGTAGGTACTCGATACAATACAGTAGGCTACTCAATACAGTACAGTAGGCTACTCAGTACAGTACATTAGGCTACTCAATGCAGTACATTAGGCTACTCAATGCAGTACAGTAGGTTAGTCAATGCAGTACAATAGGTACTCAATTCAGTACAGTAGGCTACTCAATACAGTACAGTAGGCTACTCAATACAGTACAGTAGGTACTCAATACAGTACAGTAGGCTACTCAGTACAGTACATTAGGCTACTCAATTCAGTACAGTAGGCTACTCAATGCAGTGCAGTAGGTACTCAATACAGTACAGTAGGCAAATCAATACAGTACAGTAGCTACTCAATACAGTATAATAGGCTACTCAATACAGTACAGTAGGTACTCGATACAATACAGTAGGCTACTCAATACAGTACAGTAGGCTACTCAGTACAGTACATTAGGCTACTCAATGCAGTACAGTTGGCTACTCAATTCAGTACAGTAGGCTACTCAATACAGTACAGTAGGTACTCAATACAGTACAGTAGGCTACTCAGTACAGTACATTAGGCTACTCAATTCAGTACAGTAGGCTACTCAATGCAGTACAGTAGGTACTCAATACAGTACAGTAGGTACTCAATACAGTACAGTAGGCTACTCAGTACAGTACATTAGGCTACTCAATGCAGTACAGTTGGCTACTCAATGCAGTACAGTAGGTACTCAATTCAGTACAGTAGGCTACTCAATACAGTACAGTAGGTACTCAATACAGTACAATAGGCTACTCAACGCAGTACAGTAGGTACTCGATGCAGTACAGTAGGCTACTCAATGCAGTACAGCAGGCTACTCAATACATTACAGTAAGCTACTCAATGCAGTACAGTAGGTACTCAATGCAGTACAGTAGGCTACTCAATACAGTACAGCAGGCTACTCAATGCAGTACAGTAAGCTACTCAATGCAGTACAGTAAGCTACTCAGTGCAGTACAGTAGGTACTCAATACAGTACAGTAGGTTACTCAATACAGTACAGTAGGCTACTCAATACTGTACAATAGGCTACTCAATACAGTACAGTAGGTACTCAATACAGTACAGTAGGCTACTCAATACAATACAGTAGGCTACTCAATACAGTACAGTAGGCTACTCAATACAGTACAGTAGGCTACTCAATACAATACAGTAGGTTACTCAATACAGCACAGTAGGTACTCAATACAGTACAGTAGGTTACTCAACACAGTACAGTAGGTACTCAATACAGTACAGTAGGCTACTCAATACAGTACAGTATGCTACTCAACGCAGTACAGTAGGCTACTCAATACAGTACAGTAGGCTACTCAATACAGCACAGTAGGCACTAGATACAGTACAGTAGGCTTCTCAATACAATACAGTAGGCTACTCAATACAGTACAGTCGGCTACTCAATACAGTACAGTAGCTACTCAATGCAGTACAGTAGGTTAGTCAATGCAGTGCAATAGGTACTCAATTCAGTACAGTAGGCTACTCAATACAGTACAGTAGGCTACTCAACGCAGTACAGTAGGTTACTCAATACAGTACAGTAGGCTACTCAAAACAGTACAGTAGGTACTCGATACAATACAGTAGGCTACTCAATACAGTACAGTAGGCTACTCAGTACAGTACATTAGGCTACTCAATGCGGTACAGTAGGTTAGTCAATGCAGTACAGTAGGTACTCAATTCAGTACAGTTGGCTACTCAATACAGTACAGTAGGCTACTCAACGCAGTACAGTAGGTTACTCAATACAGTACAGTAGGCTACTCAATACAGTACAGTAGGCTACTCAATACAATACAGTAGGTTACTCAATACAGTACAGTAGGCTACTCAACGCAGTACAATAGGTTACTCAATACAGTACAGTAGGTACTCGATACAATACAGTAGGCTACTCAATACTAGGGCTGGGTATTGGCAAGGGCCTCACGATACGATACATATCACGATACATGGGTCACGATACGATATATCACGATACGATACAATACAATACATATTGCGATATATTGCAATACTTTTTTTTTTTTAAATCAAAAATGTAAAAATATGCCTCTTATATAATAATTATATATTACTATGTACCAAATAAGCCTACTAATGCTCGGACACCATGACTTGCACTGACAACATCCCGATGTTGGTGAATAAAATTCAGAATCATTGTTATTTGACGCGGTTGTGGTACAGTGTCAGTGATTAGTTATGGAATCTTACTACATACATTCAATCTTATTTAATCCTCCTTATGGAAGTTTATGTGCTCGAATTATTTATATTTATTAAACAATAGTTCAAAACAAGACGTTTGTACTAATTATTGTTGTCCATTAATCGAACTTCCATGCCTCTTATATAGTAATTATATTACTATGTATGTACCAATACTAATGCTCGGACACCCCCGGTCTCTCTCGCACGCAGACACCCCCGGTCTCTCTCGCACGCAGACACACTCGGTTTCTCTCGCGCGCAGACACACTCGGTCTCTCTCGCGCGCTCACACAATCGGTCTCTCTCGCACGCAGACACACTCGGTTTCTCTCGCACGCAGACACACTCGGTTTCTCTCGCGTGCTCACACAATCGGTCTCTCTCGCACGCAGACACACTCGGTTTCTCTTGCGCGCAGTTCGCTTCGCTTTTGTCCAGCGAGTCAGCGACAACTACAGCAGCGGCGGAGGAGGTCGTTTGACGCACACAGAGGGATTTTATGAAAATAAATAAATAATAAAAATCGATACTAGAGGTTGAAATATCGATACACTATCGTGAAAAAAAAATATTGCGATAGTTAGCTGTATCGATATTTTTGCACAGCCCTACTCAATACAGTACAGTAGGCTACTCAGTACAGTACATTAGGCTACTCAATACAGAACAGTAGGCTACTCAATACAGTACAGTAGGCTACTCAACGCAGTACAGTAGGATACTCAATACAGTACAGTAGGCACTAGATACAGTACAGTAGGCTTCTCAATACAGTACAGTAGGCACTCAATGCAGTACAGTAGGCTACTCGATACAGTATAATAGGCTACTCAATACAGTACAGTAGGCTACTCAATACAGTACAGTAGGCTACTCAACGCAGTACAGTAGGTTACTCAATGCAGTACAGTAGGCTACTCAATACAGTACAGTAGCTACTCAATACAGTATAATAGGCTACTCAATACAGTACAGTAGGTACTCGATACAATACAGTAGGCTACTCAATACAATACAGTAGGCTACTCAATGCAGTACAGTAAGCTACTCAGTGCAGTACAGTAGGTACTCAGTGCAGTACAGTAGGCTACTCAATACAGTACAGTAGGCTACTCAGTGCAGTACAGCAGGCTACTCAATGCAGTACAGTAGGCTACTCAATGCAGTACAGTAGGCTACTCAATACAGTACAGTAGGCTACTCAATGCAGTACAGTAAGCTACTAAATGCAGTACAGTAGGCTACTCAATACAGTACAGTAGGCAAATCAATACAGTACAGTAGCTACTCAATACAGTATAATAGGCTACTCAATACAGTACAGGTACAATACAGTAGGCTACTCAACACAGTACTGTAGGCTACTCAGTACAGTACATTAGGCTACTCAATGCAGTACAGTAGGTTAGTCAATGCAGTACAGTAGGTACTCAATTCAGTACAGTTGGTTACTCAATACAGTACAGTAGGTACTCAATACAGTACAGTAGGCTACTCAATACAGTACAGTAGGCTACTCAACGCAGTACAGTAGGTTACTCAATACAGTACAGTAGGCTACTTAATACAGTACAGTAGGCTTCTCAATACAGTACAGTAGGCACTCAATGCAGTACAGTAGGCTACTCAATACAGTACAGTAGGCAAATCAATACAGTACAGTAGCTACTCAATACAGTATAATAGGCTACTCAATACAGTACAGTAGGTACTCGATACAATACAGTAGGCTACTCAATACAGTACAGTAGGATACTCAGTACAGTACATTAGGCTACTCAATGCAGTACAGTTGGCTACTCAATGCAGTACAGTAGGTACTCAATTCAGTACAGTAGGCTACTCAATACAGTACAGTAGGTACTCAATACAGTACAGTAGGCTACTCAGTACAGTACATTAGGCTACTCAATTCAGTACAGTAGGCTACTCAATGCAGTACAGTAGGTACTCAATTCAGTACAGTAGGCTACTCAATACAGTACAGTAGGCTACTCAATACAGTATAATAGGCTACTCAATACAGTACAGTAGGTACTCGATACAATACAGTAGGCTACTCAATGCAGTACAGTAAGCTACTCAGTACAGTACATTAGGCTACTCAATGCAGTACAGTTGGCTACTCAATGCAGTACAGTAGGTACTCAATTCAGTACAGTAGGCTACTCAATACAGTACAGTAGGTACTCAATACAGTACAGTAGGCTACTCAGTACAGTACATTAGGCTACTCAATACAGTACAGTAGGCTACTCAATTCAGTACAGTAGGCTACTCAATACAGTAAAGTAGGCTACTCAATACAGTACAGTAGGTACTCAATACAGTACAGTAGGCTACTCAGTACAGTACATTAGGCTACTCAATTCAGTACAGTAGGCTACTCAATGCAGTACAGTAGGTACTCAATACAGTACAGTAGGCAAATCAATACAGTACAGTAGCTACTCAATACAGTATAATAGGCTACTCAATACAGTACAGTAGGTACTCGATACAATACAGTAGGCTACTCAATACAGTACAGTAGGCTACTCAATGCAGTACAGTTGGCTACTCAATACAGTACAGTAGGTACTCAATTCAGTACAGTAGGCTACTCAATACAGTACAGTAGGTACTCAATACAGTACAGTAGGCTACTCAGTACAGTACATTAGGCTACTCAATTCAGTACAGTAGGCTACTCAATGCAGTACAGTAGGTACTCAATACAGTACAGTAGGTACTCAATACAGTACAGTAGGCTACTCGGTACAGTACATTAGGCTACTCAATGCAGTACAGTTGGCTACTCAATGCAGTACAGTAGGTACTCAATTCAGTACAGTAGGCTACTCAATACAGTACAGTAGGTACTCAATACAGTACAATAGGCTACTCAACGCAGTACAGTAGGTACTCAATGCAGTACAGCAGGCTACTCAATACATTACAGTAAGCTACTCAATGCAGTACAGTAGGTACTCAATGCAGTACAGTAGGCTACTCAATACAGTACAGCAGGCTACTCAATGCAGTACAGTAAGCTACTCAATGCAGTACAGTAAGCTACTCAGTGCAGTACAGTAGGTACTCAATGCAGTACAGTAGGCTACTCAATACAGTACAGTAGGCTACTCAATACAGTACAGTAGGCTACTCAGTGCAGTACAGCAGGCTACTCAATGCAGTACAGTAGGCTACTCAATGCAGTACAGTAGGTACTCAATGCAGTACAGTAGGCTACTCAATGCAGTACAGCAGGCTACTCAATACAGTACAGTAGGCTACTCAATACAGTACAGCAGGCTACTCAATACAGTACAGTAGGCTACTCAATACAGTACAGTAGGCTACTCAATACAGTACAGTAGGCTACTCAATACAGTACAGCAGGCTACTCAATGCAGTACAGTAAGCTACTCAATGCAGTACAGTTAGCTACTCAGTGCAGTACAGTAGGTACTCAATGCAGTACAGTAGGCTACTCAATACAGTACAGTAGGCTACTCAATACAGTACAGTAGGCTACTCAGTGCAGTACAGCAGGCTACTCAATGCAGTACAGTAGGCTACTCAATGCAGTACAGTAGGTACTCAATGCAGTACAGTAGGCTACTCAATGCAGTACAGCAGGCTACTCAATACAGTACAGTAGGCTACTCAATACAGTACAGCAGGCTACTCAATACAGTACAGTAGGCTACTCAATACAGTACAGTAGGCTACTCAATACAGTACAGTAGGCTACTCAATACAGTACAGCAGGCTACTCAATACAGTACAGTAGGCTACTCAATACAGTACAGCAGGCTACTCAATACAGTACAGCAGGCTACTCAATACAATACAGTAGGCTACTCAATACAGTACAGCAGGCTACTCAATGCAGTACAGTAGGCTACTTAATACAGTAC
Source organism: Scardinius erythrophthalmus (assembly GCF_964197995.2). NCBI lineage: Eukaryota > Metazoa > Chordata > Actinopteri > Cypriniformes > Leuciscidae > Scardinius > Scardinius erythrophthalmus. Next base: position 37,540,636 of record NC_138240.1, read on the forward strand.
AGTAGGCTACTCAATGCAGTACAGTAAGCTACTCAATGCAGTACAGTAGGCTACTCAACGCAGTACAGTAGGTTACTCAATGCAGTACAGTAGGCTACTCAATACAGTACAGTAGGCTTCTCAATACAGTACAGTAGGCAAGTCAATACAGTACAGTAGGCTACTCAATACAGTACAGTAGGCAAATCAATACAGTACAGTAGCTACTCAATACAGTATAATAGGCTACTCAATACAGTACAGTATGCTACTCAGTACAGTACATTAGGCTACTCAATGCAGTACAGTAGGTTAGTCAATGCAGTACAGTAGATACTCAATTCAGTACAGTAGGTTACTCAATACAGTACAGTAGGTACTCAACGCAGTACAGTAGGTTACTCAATACAGTACAGTAGGTACTCAATACAGTACAGTAGGCTACTCAATACAATACAGTAGGTTTCTCAATACAGTACAGTAGGTACTCAATACAGTACAGTAGGCTAGTCAACGCAGTACAGTAGGTACTCAATACAGTACAGTAGGCTACTCAATACAGTACAGCAGGCTACTCAATACAGTACAGTAGGTACTCAATACAGTACAGTAGGCTAGTCAACGCAGTACAGTAGGTACTCAATACAGTACAGTAGGCTACTCAATACAGTACAGTAGGCTACTCAATACAGTACAGTAGGCTACTCAATACAGTACAGCAGGCTACTCAATACAGTACAGCAGGCTACTCAATACAATACAGTAGGCTACTCAATACAGTACAGCAGGCTACTCAATGCAGTACAGCAGGCTACTCAATACAGTACAGTAGGCTACTCAATACAGTACAGCAGGCTACTCAATACAGTACAGTAGGCAATCAATGCAGTACAGTAGGCTACTCAATACAGTACAGTAGGCAAATCAATACAGTACAGTACAGTAGCTACTCAATACAGTAAAATAGGCTACTCAATGCAGTACAGTAAGCTACTCAGTGCAGTACAGTAGGTACTCAATGCAGTACAGTAGGCTACTCAATGCAGTACAGCAGGCTACTCAATGCAGTACAGTAGGCTACTCAATACAGTACAGTAGGCTTCTCAATACAGTACAGTAGGCAATCAATGCAGTACAGTACAGTACAGTAGCTACTCAATACAGTATAATAGGCTACTCAATACAGTACAGTAAGCTACTCAGTGCAGTACAGTAGGTACTCAATGCAGTACAGTAGGCTACTCAATACAGTACAGTAAGCTACTCAGTGCAGTACAGTAGGTACTCAATGCAGTACAGTAGGCTACTCAATGCAGTACAGCAGGCTACTCAATACAGTACAGTAGGCTACTCAATACAGTACAGTAAGCTACTCAATGCAGTACAGTAGGTACTCAATGCAGTACAGTAGGCTACTCAATGCAGTACAGCAGGCTACTCAATACAGTACAGTAGGCTACTCAATACAGTACAGCAGGCTACTCAATACAGTACAGTAGGCTACTCAATGCAGTACAGTAGGCTACTCAATGCAGTACAGTAGGCTACTCAATACAGTACAGTAGGCTTCTCAATACAGTACAGTAGGCAATCAATGCAGTACAGTACAGTACAGTAGCTACTCAATACAGTATAATAGGCTACTCAATACAGTACAGTAAGCTACTCAGTGCAGTACAGTAGGGACTCAATGCAGTACAGTAGGCTACTCAGTGCAGTACAGTAGGTACTCAACGCAGTACAGTAGGTACTCAATGCAGTACAGTAGGCTACTCAATACAGTACAGTAGGCTACTCAATACAGTACAGTAGGCTACTCAATGCAGTACAGTAAGCTACTCAATGCAGTACAGTAGGTACTCAATGCAGTACAGTAGGCTACTCAATGCAGTACAGCAGGCTACTCAATACAGTACAGTAGGCTACTCAATGCAGTACAGTAGGCTACTCAATGCAGTACAGTAGGCTACTCAATACAGTACAGTAGGCTACTCAATGCAGTACAGCAGGCTACTCAATACAGTACAGTAGGCTACTCAATACAGTACAGTAGGCTACTCAATACAGTACAGTAGGCTACTCAATACAGTACAGCAGGCTACTCAATACAGTACAGTAGGCTACTCAATACAGTACAGTAGGCTACTCAATACAGTACAGCAGGCACTAGATACAGTACAGTAGGCTTCTCAATACAGTACAGCAGGCTACTCAATACAGTACAGCAGGCTACTCAATACAATACAGTAGGCTTCTCAATACAGTACAGCAGGCTACTCAATGCAGTACAGTAGGCTACTCAATACAGTACAGTAGGTACTCAATGCAGTACAGCAGGCTACTCAATACAGTACAGCAGGCTACTCAATACAATACAGTAGGCTACTCAATACAGTACAGCAGGCTACTCAATGCAGTACAGTAGGCTACTCAATACAGTACAGCAGGCTACTCAATGCAGTACAGCAGGCTACTCAATACAGTACAGCAGGCTACTCAATGCAGTACAGTAGGCTACTCAATGCAGTACAGCAGGCTACTCAATACAGTACAGCAGGCTACTCAATACAGTACAGTAGGCTACTCAATGCAGTACAGTAGGCTACTCAATACAGTACAGCAGACTACTCAATGCAGTACAGTAGGCTACTCAGCAAAGTACAGTAGGCCAGGGGTTCTCAAACTTTCTGGGACCAGGGACCCCTTAGAGCGGAGAAAAATGTCCAAGGACCCCCTCATAACAATAACTGTGATTAATATGCTTAAAACTATTTGTACTCTTAAATGCCATTGGAATTAATTGCATTGTAATCTTTTTCACCCTAAAAACTTAAGACCTGTTTTATAGAACAGAAACACATTTCAGTTTAAACCATGTTAATACCACTTATATACTTGTTAACAGTGGGTCTTTTATTCAAATTTTATTTGGACTCAATAGCTTTTACACAAGTAATTTATCTTAAAAGCTTTCCCAAACATTAAAATTCCCTAGATTAAAATTAAAACATTAACATTTTACATTAAAATAATAGTTCACCCAAAATGAAAATTGTGTCATCATTTACTCACCCTCAAGTTGTTCCAAACCTGAATGAATTTCTTTCTTCTGCTGAACACAAAAGAAGATATTTTGAAGAATGTCGGTAACCAAACAGTTGATGGACCCCATTGACTTCTATATGTGTTTTTTAAAAAGTACTAGTAACTGTTTGGTTACCCACATTCTTCAAAATATCTTTTGTGTTCAGCAGAATAAAGAAATTCATTCAGGTTTGGAACAACTTGAGGGTGAGTAAATGACACAATTTTCTTTTTTTTTTGGGTGAACCATCCCTTTAAAATAGCATTTAACTTTAATGTTACTTTACGTGCATCAACTTTAAAATAATGAACTCACTGCACCTTATATCAATGGCAGAACTATCAACAAATCATAACAGAATTAACACTGTTGCAGAACACATCCTAGTAATTAGTCTGCATCTTATAGTCTCACATTTTTACAGTAACTAGTTTGATGAGCTAACATGAACTAATGAGATGGGTGTGCCTCTCTCTCAGAGCAAATTTTGTTTATTCTTGGAGAGATGGATGACAGGCAGACTCTAAGGTCATTCTCCACATTCAAACGAGCCCTGTACTTAGTTTTCATTGCAGCCAAAGTTGAGAATGATGACTCGCATAGGTAAGTGGTAGGAAAGGGGAGCAATATTCCCATGGCCTTGGCAGTGAGTTCAGGATACTCATGTGAGAGGGTGGGCCAAAAGTCTGCATGAGGCATCTGCTGAAATCGGACTTTCAGTGTCCTATCACAGGATAAGTCCAACAGCTCCTCTTCTGCCTTACCAGTAAGGTCACTTGTTGCATCTGGGGCAAAAGCATCTCGCACCCAGTCCCAGGCATCTGTGTTCACATCTGGGAAGTATGAGCTGAAATGCTTGCTCAGTGCAGTGATGTGAGAGGTAACTATAGCAACAGACAGATTGTTTGTGTGGAGAAACTCGGTCAGTTGGGGGAACATGTCTGTAACTCCGTCGTGTATCCTTTTTCTCCATAGCTCTGTTTTCTTCATGAAGGCAGTGATTTTATCACTGACTTCCAGGATAGATGCATAGCTTCCTTGTATAGAAAGGTTTAGACTGTTGAGCAAGTTGAATACATCGGCAAGATATGCCAGTTTGGCAACACACTCCGGGTCCGAAAAAAACTCTGCGATGTCGGGTTTGTCCGCTCTCATAAATACTGACATCTCACTGCGTAGCTCAAACACGCGCTGCAAAACTTTACCACGTGACAGCCATCGCACTTCTGTGTGATACAGTAATGTGTCATGCCCTGCGTCCATCTCCCTACAAAGTTGTCCGAACAAGCGTGACTGCAATGCTCTTGACTTCACAAAATTAACTGCAGTGACAGCTGTGTTCAAAACAAAGTGAAGGTCAGGTCCCATGCTTTTGGATGCGAGCGCCTGCCGATGCAGCATACAGTGCGTAGCCATAATCTTCAGGTTAACCGTCTTTATTCGTGCAATAACTCCACTTTTTCGGCCTGTCATCGCCGCCGCACCGTCGGTACAAACGGCAACACATTTTTCCCAGCTTAGTCCCGCTTCTGTCATGAAAGCATCCAGTATTCTAAATATTTCCTCACCTTTTGCCCTGCCAGGCTTCTCCTTGCAGAACAGAAAGTCCTCCAAAATCTTCCCTTCCCATGGATAGCGAACCAAAACAATGAACTGAGCCGCACTGGCGATGTCAGTTGATTCGTCCAACTGAATAGAAAAATGCTCACAGGAACGCAATCTATCCAGTAGCTGTGACAGAATGTCAGCTGAGAGATCTTGAATTCTTCTCCTCACGGTGTCATCAGAGAGAGGTATAGCTTTCAGTTTATTAGCTGCTTCTGTGCCTAGCATAATTTCACACATTTCAACGGCCGCTGGAAGTATGAGTTCTTGTGCAATTGTGTGTGGTTTCTTACTTTTAGCAATCCGTTGAGCCACCAAATAAGAAGCCTTTTGTGCTTTCTCTGAAACTGTGGCCAGGTTTACCATCCGTGTTTTCTGTTGGATGTATTCCTGGCTCTTTCGAAGAAAAAAATCTTTAGTTTTGTCCTTATATTGTGGGTGTCTTGTAATAAGATGCCGCTTCAATTTGGCGGGCTTCATAGCTTCATTTGCTAGCACCTGAAGACATAAAACGCATTTTGGTCTCCTGTCGCTGTTCTCAATAAAACCAAATTGAATATAACTCTCACAGTATTTTCTCAATTTAGACATCGGTAATTTAAAATTAGCTTCAGTCGCGGACTTCTCCATTTTTGTCAGTTAGCAGCAGGAACGTTTCGTGGCGGGAAGAGATTTGTATTCTGAGTGAAGTGATTGACAGATTGTAGGCTATAGCCTATGACACAATCATATCAGAGTTTCTTTTTAATATTTCTGGATTTATGATTTAATACAAATTTATTATCAGAAACGGGGGTAATCAAATGGCATGAAACATTACCAAATTATAATATTTTAAAATGTAATCAAATGAAAATATAATTGGCTAATTTATTTTATTTATTTGATTTTAGCAAACAATGCTGCACAAAAAAGGTTTAGCCTACTGTTAAAATTAAAACATTAAAAATTAAATAAAAATATTTTATTAGGTCTAGCTAATCAATTTGATAATGAAAATTAGCCTATATAATTATTTTAAAATGATTAAAACGATTTTAATTGTAATTAGTTTTAATATATTTTTAATTATTACTTTGAGAAGTAGGCTACATTCTACGGTGCAATATTACTTTATTTATAATAATTTCTTAAAGTTAAACCAAACTTTTATTTTGGCGGGTTGTAGTGAATTTTTTTTTTTTTTTTTTTTTGTATTATTTATTTAGGCCTATTTTTGTATCAAATTAAATGCTGAAACGTTCTCAAAGTGACTCATAGCAGCTCTGGAGATGACACTCTTGTGTAAAAGCTCATACATTTTTACTCATAGGCCTATCAAAGAGAATGAAAGCCCGTGTCCGCCATAAAACCATAAAAAAGGTAGGCTAATTGGGATTTTTTTATCTCACAATTCTGACTTTAAAGTCACAATAACCTTTTCTTTTCTTTTTTGTATTCAGTGGCGGAAACGGGCTTCCATTACAAATGACATAGGCAAACTACTAAACGTCTTAAACAATAAATAAACTGACGGATAAAAAAAAAAAGAACGGAAAATTTTAAATATAGCCTCTTAACTTTGATTTTACAACTAGGCTAGGCTACTGTATATCCGCGATTCACTGTTCTCTCTGATATATGCGCGCATGTTTATGAGGCGCCGGACTGGACAAAAGCGAAACGAACTGCGCGCACGAGCGAAAGTGCGCGAGAGACCGAGTGTAATATAATATAAAATAAAAACAAGAATTAAATTATTACCACTGAATTAGATTAAAATATTGTTGTAGGCTATCGTTGCACTGACAACTACTGCAGTGCAATATAATGTAAGCTAATAAAAAAAGTTTCTTAAACATATTGAAAAATGTATAATATTCGCGTTGTGTTAAGTAAATCACGGTGGTTCAATATGTTCAAACTCGTGCTGTTCCGTGCGCTACAGATAGATAGATAGATAGATAGATAGATAGATAGATAGATAGATAGATAGATAGATAGATAGATAGATAGATAGATAGATAGATAGATAGATAGATAGATAGATAGATAGATAGATAGATACAAACGAATATTTCATTAACAATGCAATTCAAACTTAACTGATCATAGTGTTTCTGTACACTGGTGTATTCTGTGTGCATGTGTGTATGATTGTCAAATAATGTCAAACATTAAAGATTATAACATTTCAGAAAAAAAAAAAACACTTTATTTCCTGTAGCTACATATCAGACCAAGATGTTTTGCTGCATTCTTATCAAAGGGAGTCTTTGCAGATATAACCATCTATGCTCTCCAGCTCTACTGATCTCGATCTCGGTGAATAACATCCAGTCATTGTTATTTGACGCTTAAAGGAGAACTTGGTAACTTTTTTAACTTAATAAAACTGTCTAGAAATCATTTGGATGGTTAAACAACCTGTTCTGGTGATATTGGTGACTTTCCCCGCTCCCCCCAGCGTTCCCAGGCGGAAAACCAACCTTGCAACTTGGCCACTACCGTCCCGGCAAGATAGAAATTGGAAGTCTCGTGAGAAGCGAGAACTAGAACGAGAACGAGTGCGAAACACAAATTGCTTTACGGCAATTCGACATAAACACACACACGCATGTATGATGCATTACCAGATTACCCACCTCGGTAGACATAGCTCCACGCGATACAGTTGGCTTGCTCCGATCAAAACAAATGCACATGAGCAGCGGTAGAGAGGGGGAGGAGGCTGCCGCAAGTGAGTTTTTTTACGACTGTGTTGTGAAACATACACCCTCCCACAGCTGTAGGGGGAGCTCGTCACATCTGGGAAGTATGAGCTGAAATGCTTGCTCAGTGCAGTGATGTGAGAGGTAACTATAGCAACAGACAGATTGTTTGTGTGGAGAAACTCGGTCAGTTGGGGGAACATGTCTGTAACTCCGTCGTGTATCCTTTTTCTCCATAGCTCTGTTTTCTTCATGAAGGCAGTGATTTTATCACTGACTTCCAGGATAGATGCATAGCTTCCTTGTATAGAAAGGTTTAGACTGTTGAGCAAGTTGAATACATCGGCAAGATATGCCAGTTTGGCAACACACTCCGGGTCCGAAAAAAACTCTGCGATGTCGGGTTTGTCCGCTCTCATAAATACTGACATCTCACTGCGTAGCTCAAACACGCGCTGCAAAACTTTACCACGTGACAGCCATCGCACTTCTGTGTGATACAGTAATGTGTCATGCCCTGCGTCCATCTCCCTACAAAGTTGTCCGAACAAGCGTGACTGCAATGCTCTTGACTTCACAAAATTAACTGCAGTGACAGCTGTGTTCAAAACAAAGTGAAGGTCAGGTCCCATGCTTTTGGATGCGAGCGCCTGCCGATGCAGCATACAGTGCGTAGCCATAATCTTCAGGTTAACCGTCTTTATTCGTGCAATAACTCCACTTTTTCGGCCTGTCATCGCCGCCGCACCGTCGGTACAAACGGCAACACATTTTTCCCAGCTTAGTCCCGCTTCTGTCATGAAAGCATCCAGTATTCTAAATATTTCCTCACCTTTTGCCCTGCCAGGCTTCTCCTTGCAGAACAGAAAGTCCTCCAAAATCTTCCCTTCCCATGGATAGCGAACCAAAACAATGAACTGAGCCGCACTGGCGATGTCAGTTGATTCGTCCAACTGAATAGAAAAATGCTCACAGGAACGCAATCTATCCAGTAGCTGTGACAGAATGTCAGCTGAGAGATCTTGAATTCTTCTCCTCACGGTGTCATCAGAGAGAGGTATAGCTTTCAGTTTATTAGCTGCTTCTGTGCCTAGCATAATTTCACACATTTCAACGGCCGCTGGAAGTATGAGTTCTTGTGCAATTGTGTGTGGTTTCTTACTTTTAGCAATCCGTTGAGCCACCAAATAAGAAGCCTTTTGTGCTTTCTCTGAAACTGTGGCCAGGTTTACCATCCGTGTTTTCTGTTGGATGTATTCCTGGCTCTTTCGAAGAAAAAAATCTTTAGTTTTGTCCTTATATTGTGGGTGTCTTGTAATAAGATGCCGCTTCAATTTGGCGGGCTTCATAGCTTCATTTGCTAGCACCTGAAGACATAAAACGCATTTTGGTCTCCTGTCGCTGTTCTCAATAAAACCAAATTGAATATAACTCTCACAGTATTTTCTCAATTTAGACATCGGTAATTTAAAATTAGCTTCAGTCGCGGACTTCTCCATTTTTGTCAGTTAGCAGCAGGAACGTTTCGTGGCGGGAAGAGATTTGTATTCTGAGTGAAGTGATTGACAGATTGTAGGCTATAGCCTATGACACAATCATATCAGAGTTTCTTTTTAATATTTCTGGATTTATGATTTAATACAAATTTATTATCAGAAACGGGGGTAATCAAATGGCATGAAACATTACCAAATTATAATATTTTAAAATGTAATCAAATGAAAATATAATTGGCTAATTTATTTTATTTATTTGATTTTAGCAAACAATGCTGCACAAAAAAGGTTTAGCCTACTGTTAAAATTAAAACATTAAAAATTAAATAAAAATATTTTATTAGGTCTAGCTAATCAATTTGATAATGAAAATTAGCCTATATAATTATTTTAAAATGATTAAAACGATTTTAATTGTAATTAGTTTTAATATATTTTTAATTATTACTTTGAGAAGTAGGCTACATTCTACGGTGCAATATTACTTTATTTATAATAATTTCTTAAAGTTAAACCAAACTTTTATTTTGGCGGGTTGTAGTGAATTTTTTTTTTTTTTTTTTTTTGTATTATTTATTTAGGCCTATTTTTGTATCAAATTAAATGCTGAAACGTTCTCAAAGTGACTCATAGCAGCTCTGGAGATGACACTCTTGTGTAAAAGCTCATACATTTTTACTCATAGGCCTATCAAAGAGAATGAAAGCCCGTGTCCGCCATAAAACCATAAAAAAGGTAGGCTAATTGGGATTTTTTTATCTCACAATTCTGACTTTAAAGTCACAATAACCTTTTCTTTTCTTTTTTGTATTCAGTGGCGGAAACGGGCTTCCATTACAAATGACATAGGCAAACTACTAAACGTCTTAAACAATAAATAAACTGACGGATAAAAAAAAAAAGAACGGAAAATTTTAAATATAGCCTCTTAACTTTGATTTTACAACTAGGCTAGGCTACTGTATATCCGCGATTCACTGTTCTCTCTGATATATGCGCGCATGTTTATGAGGCGCCGGACTGGACAAAAGCGAAACGAACTGCGCGCACGAGCGAAAGTGCGCGAGAGACCGAGTGTAATATAATATAAAATAAAAACAAGAATTAAATTATTACCACTGAATTAGATTAAAATATTGTTGTAGGCTATCGTTGCACTGACAACTACTGCAGTGCAATATAATGTAAGCTAATAAAAAAAGTTTCTTAAACATATTGAAAAATGTATAATATTCGCGTTGTGTTAAGTAAATCACGGTGGTTCAATATGTTCAAACTCGTGCTGTTCCGTGCGCTACAGATAGATAGATAGATAGATAGATAGATAGATAGATAGATAGATAGATAGATAGATAGATAGATAGATAGATAGATAGATAGATAGATAGATAGATAGATAGATACAAACGAATATTTCATTAACAATGCAATTCAAACTTAACTGATCATAGTGTTTCTGTACACTGGTGTATTCTGTGTGCATGTGTGTATGATTGTCAAATAATGTCAAACATTAAAGATTATAACATTTCAGAAAAAAAAAAAACACTTTATTTCCTGTAGCTACATATCAGACCAAGATGTTTTGCTGCATTCTTATCAAAGGGAGTCTTTGCAGATATAACCATCTATGCTCTCCAGCTCTACTGATCTCGATCTCGGTGAATAACATCCAGTCATTGTTATTTGACGCTTAAAGGAGAACTTGGTAACTTTTTTAACTTAATAAAACTGTCTAGAAATCATTTGGATGGTTAAACAACCTGTTCTGGTGATATTGGTGACTTTCCCCGCTCCCCCCAGCGTTCCCAGGCGGAAAACCAACCTTGCAACTTGGCCACTACCGTCCCGGCAAGATAGAAATTGGAAGTCTCGTGAGAAGCGAGAACTAGAACGAGAACGAGTGCGAAACACAAATTGCTTTACGGCAATTCGACATAAACACACACACGCATGTATGATGCATTACCAGATTACCCACCTCGGTAGACATAGCTCCACGCGATACAGTTGGCTTGCTCCGATCAAAACAAATGCACATGAGCAGCGGTAGAGAGGGGGAGGAGGCTGCCGCAAGTGAGTTTTTTTACGACTGTGTTGTGAAACATACACCCTCCCACAGCTGTAGGGGGAGCTCGTGGGGAAAACATGCGACAACTAAAGGGAAAATCAGCGAAGAAGTGACTAGAGTTCGCTAGAGTTACCGAGTTCTCCTTTAAGAAACGTAAAACCTGGTTGTGGTACAGGGTCCATCGCAGGTTATGAAATCTTACTATTACTGCCTGAATTCAATCTTATTTAATCCTATATGACAGTTTGTGCTCGAATAATTTATATTTATTAAACACTTTCGGTCTCTCTCGCGCAGTTCGCTTCTCTTTTGTCCAGTCCGGCGCCTCATACATGTTTGTGGGGGGAGAGAGAGAGCAGGTGCGCTCTGCCAAGAATTTCCCCGATGGTCTGACTGGATTCCGCGATTCCGTTCATAAAATTATTTCGCGGACCCCCTGGCAACGGGTCGCGGACCCCACTTTGAGAACCACTGTGTTATAGGACAACTTAGTTTGAATAAAATTAATATTTGTGTAGTGTTCAATGTTGTTATCAATAGAGATACGCGGATGGGGTAGGCTATTAGTTCTTCCACAACCGCATCACAAAACTCATCATCCGCACCAACGTTTTTTGACAAGATTTCAAAGCCGCACCCGCCCGCCATCCGCTGAGTGTTTTGCGGTCTACACTCTTAACCCGAATTAGTTGACTTTACTCGCAATTCGCGAGGAAACCCGTTGCCTTATACCACTTTAGTTTTTACACAAGCAGAAACTAAACATGTTGAGTTGTATTAACATGGAACCCTAACCTTTTACACAAGCTGAAACTAAACATGTTATGTTGTATTTACATGGTTTAGGATAATAAGTTTACTATTGGGTACCCAGCATGCATTGCAAGTGTCACCATTGTTGAGATTCATATACAATTCCGTTGGATTTTCTGATGGAAAATAACAAAAATGTCGTGCTGCTGACTTTAGTGACTTATAATCTCTATTGATAACAGCATCAATAGGCAGTTATTATCAATTGATCAGTTTACTCTTGGCTTTTTGCTATAACTATTGTGCCTTTCAAAGTCTCAGTTAAAGCAGCCAAAGAAAATATAATGTTTAAATGTCAAAGGCAAGAGCCCAACTAAAGCCAACACCTTTCACCATCATGGTGACTACAAATGAAACAATAAATAATCAACATCTAAACCTCTGTTGATTCTCAACAAGATCTTTTGTAGACGTCTGACAGAAATAAAGTCAGACTGTTTAGTAATAAGTTAAGCTGGTAATGTTCGACTCTTCGGTTCAAAATTTAAATGGCGCACTCTGCGCACTGTCACCTGTTTAAATAGGCCACGCCCCTCCCTTACAGAAGCTTAACATAGCGAGTTATCTTAGCTTAACATGATTAGTGCAATGAATCTTTCAACTAAATAGTACAAACAACTAATGTTGTTTAGTAATGATAGCAGGTTTTTACTAAACATAAAAGAATAAGTAATGCTTACTCGTAAGTTTAATTAGAAACAAAATCTGGGTTTACAGTGTATGGTCGGTCAAGGGGTACGTACTTGGCAAAGAATCAAATACAGTTGGAAACGACGTAGACCATTAATAACACAGACTGTTAACAATTGTTTTTAATTAGTATTTAAACATTCTCTATAATAAAAAATGTTTGTAAAAAATATTTTAATAACACGGTTTTCCCGTTTATAGAGTTGTAATGACGGTGTTCAACTATAACCGTCGGTCTCACGATTATATAGCCTACTAACCGTCACACCCCTAATTACCACGTGCGTTTCACCCAAAGCTACATCTGTAAACTGCTTTTACTGCTGTACATTAGTGTTATTTATTACCCGTAATTCATAGTCTTACACACACAGTTACTTTACACATACACAGTAATAAACTCAGAAATATCCCTGAGCCGTTAGGAATATATAAAAGAAAACATTAGTGCGAGCGTCGACCGCCATTTCCTCAACTTCACAACGCTATCATTAGACTTGACTATTTACACACTTAACATACCTTTAGCTTATCAAACACACATCACCGGGGATTCATATTAGCTTATAACCCTTTGTGGTCACATAAAAGATGTAAAACTAACCTGGAAATATTAAAAATATTACACAGCTATATTGATGACGCGGGACAACAGTTGCTCTTTTTCCACTCAGCCGGATAATGAGCTTGTCCTCCTCCGCCCAGAGTGGGGTCCCAGAGTGGCGCGGCTGAAGGTGCTGCCACCTTGTGTCCGTTCTGTGAAACAGCATGTCATAGCGCACTTCTGTGTATTCTCTCAGTAGTATTTCATTTGTAAGAGACATAAACTCAGAAAAAGAAAGAAGGTCTCCTCGAGCACTGAATAAATCAGAAACAAAAAGAATATTCTGATCCACCCATTCCTTGAAATAAAGTGATTTGTTTCCACACAATACATTTTCATTATTCCACATAAGACACGTGTGTGGGGAGAAATGATGTCTGAAAGCAATCTTCCAGGATTCTAGAGCTTGTTTGTAAAACTCTGAGAGTTTAATAGGTAATTTGCTGCATTTAAAATGACAAGATAATAAAAACTGAAGGTCACCACAATGTTTGAAGATTATGTTAGAGATCCAAAACCAGTGTAATCCATCATTAGAAATACAATACTTAATCCAGTTCATAATAATATCAGCCACAGGTCTATAGCCTAAGTGATTGTTGAGAAAAATCCGATTTAAACCAAGTGTACAAGTGTATATATGGGGGTTTAGATATCTGTGTGCATCGATCAGGTTCAGACACTGACAGAGATTTGCTATTCGGTGTTTGACGCTATTAGACACATTTCTAGAAGGAAATCTATCAGCAATAAATCTGGAGCCTCATTGAAATCGCCACCAAATAATAAAGGCAGAGGGATATTTAAGTTTTTAATTACTTATATAAATGACTATATTATCTGGTAGATTTAGTTGTTTGCAGAAATGTTGAATCCATGTTCATCATTATTGAAAAAAGTGAACAACTGAGATAATCACCCTTCCAGTCCCTGAAGAAAGCGTTTCTATAATCTTTCCTTGAAATCCACTATTAAGTAATATAGTAATATAGCGACCCGACCTGACGAACTGGAGTTATGACAGAAAGAAATATTGCTCTTCCACTGATTACACCAGAAGTTTTCATCGTTTACACAAGAGTGTGTCTTGTGTCTAAATGTCCCTTTTCTTGTATTTACAAAACAAAACTTTTTTTTACAAATTTACAAACCTTTCGCTTGTTTAAGTCACGTAGCCGCCGAACATTCAAAGAGAAACATGAGAGGAAGTTGATATATATATATATATGTATAAAGAAGGGTGAAATCTGCAGCCCGGAAGTTGTCCGTTGGTCAGGAACTCTTTAGTCCATTCTGTGGAAAGCCATTTTAACATTTAATCCTTAAAATGTACAGTCGTTTTAGGCACTAATATCTATTCCATTAGGAGTTCAAAATAATATTCTTATTCATTAGATACTAGTTCATTATTAGACACTGGTACTCATACATTAGATATAGTTACATTAGTGGTTAAATTGGGGTTTGTCGTGTGTGTGTGTTATGTGTGTTTGTGGGGGGGGGGGGACCAAGTAAACACTGTAATAAATAAATCATGTAATATTTTTTATAAATTATAATACTGGAATGCAGAAATACTTCACAGAACAAACTGCCATATAGCTAATTTAAGACAATATGTTAGAAAAAAAAACAAAAAAAAAACAGATGGAATAATTCTTGTGCTTATTATCTGGTGAGTCGACTAAAGTGTCAAAGTGGATTTACATCGAATATTAGATTTATGTTTAAAGATTGTTTGCAAAAAAAGGTTTAGTGCATCAAAATGTTTACCGACATGGAAATGACAATTATCGATCATTTATTGCTTATCGATCATCGAATCTATATAATAAATATGGTGTCACATGACAGAAACTGTATTTGTTGATCCTGTTAAAAAGGTTCATAATATAATTAAATTGTATATTAAATTATTTTATCACTATTGGTAAGAATAATACGTTACCTCTCAAACATCATTCTTCCTTATTTTTGTAATTTTGTCTGTTTTTTATAATCTAAAAAAAGTTAAACAGAAAAATAGCCAAATAGCTGCACCCGTTTCTGAATATTGCTGGATCAAGTATTGATCTAAATAGCCTTTATAATGAAGTACAAAAAATCATGACACTTGTTAATAAAAATTAATAAAAATTAATAAAATTAATTGTTTGTATACAGTTTAATAATATATAATAACATGTTGTTTGAAACGGATGAGGAAAACAGCACCTTGTAAATCTCTGCCGCTCGTCAAAACTACAGATGTGCGTCTGTCAAACGAAGGAAGACTGAAGGAGTTTCCAATAAAGGCAGAAAGAAAGGTAAAATAAACATGTTACGTCTGTAAAGTATTGTTTCCATGACTTAAACCCTAATTATCATCCCAAACATTTAATCTTTCACTCTGAGCATTAAATCACATAATCACATATTATTTATTTATTTAAAACACAAGATTTTCAGCAAGAACCTTTTACATCCATTTATTCCAATGAACAAATGATCATTTCTCCTCTATAACTGAAATAATTATTCATTTAGTCTCATGTTGAACAAACACTGAGAATGTGCAGAATTTACTGCTTCAGTGATTTGATGTAATACAAGAAAAAAATATGGAATATAATCATATATAATTATGATGCAAAAAAGTTAGAAATTAATAAACACACATTGACTGAAATAATCGGGTAAATGTCAATTATCCTGAAAACATGAATGCTAAAACGAGCTCTAATCGTCTAATTGTGTGAAGTGGAATATAAATGAAAACTTCTTGTTTATTGATCTGAGTGTTGCTGTAGTGCTGGATATCAGTCATGTGATCATCACGGCCCAATCACAGCCACCGTACTGATACTCAGATCAACAGCACTCTTACTCATGTGATATGGATTAAATATTGGAGACATGATGAAAGCAGGAAGATCCAGATCTACAGGAGTGACGTTTACTGACTATTGACCGGTAAGATCCTCAGAGAGCCATAATAATAATTATAGAAGAATGGAAAGAGTGTGTGAGTGAAGGTGGTTGTGAGTGTGTGTAGATGTGTGTTAGTTACAGGATCAGAGAACGACACCGTTCCTCCGTCATAGTCCAGATTCACTCTCACACGATCAAGCTTCTGTTTAACATGAAAACCAGAACCTAAAAGCCATCCGTCCGGATTGTACTGCACACTCCAGACATCATCAGTGTAGAAGAAAACATATCCCTTCCTCTGGTTTGATGCTGTAGTTACTCCAAGACTCCAGAGTCTACTCTCTTTAATCTCCACATCCCAGCAGTGTGTTCCTGAGTTAAAACCCTCTGAACCCAGAACACAGGAATAACAGTCAAATCTCTCTGGATTATTAGGAACAGGTTGATAGTTCTCGCTGTATCTCACACTGGTCAGATCATCAGACACGACGAGATATGAATCTGCAGTGTTTGGATCCAGAATCACAGGAGTTGATGAGACACAATCAACAGATGCTTTTATTCTGATCTTCATATAATGATCAAGAGTGAACCCAACACAGATTATTATGAATTATGACACTCGTCCTGTTGATCAAACACATTTTCCTCTGATCACTGTCAGTGCTGTTATTAGTTTCACACTCGTTTTTATCATCAGCGTTTAACGGCATCAACTACAAACATTAATTATGAGATTCAGACATTTGTGTCCATCAAGAGAAACTGATACTTTGGGAAAGTTAAATAACAATAAATCTCTGAGATCTGTTGAAATTTATGCTGTAGATGAAGAACGTCTCGGTTACGGATGGGAACCTGAGTGGGAACGGAGACGTTACGTCGGATGACGACGATTGGGGTTTCGCTTAGAAGCCTACCACCTTCGAGTATATAAAACGAGCCAATGGCAATGAAATGCCATGGGTCTGCGGAATGTGCATAGCGTATCTCCGCCCGCCGCAGGGGGTATATCAGGAAGTACGCTGCAATATTGCAGATATGTCTTCGCTGAGGAGTCGAGACCGTTTTTCAGCGGTACAGCGGAAGTGGCAGGAAGACGTAACGTCTCCGTTCCCTACTCAGGGAACGAGGGTTACATCCGTAACCGAGACGTTCCCTTTCGTGGTCACTCCGAGTTACGTCGGATGACGACGATTGGGGTTCCAGTCTAATCACGCCACCTCGGCTGTCTTCCAGTGCCCTGCGTAAGTCTGAGCTCCCTGTTGTGAGACTAGCACGAACGAAGGAGTCCTACTTAACACAGGGATACCAAGGTACACTGGGAAGCATATCTCCAGAGAGAAATATGCAATTATGCCCAGCCATTGATGGGGGGGACTTCGAATACACATATGATCCAGAGGGATGCATATGGAGTATCACTGAGGTGTCCAGCCGCAGGTGGAATTTTTAAACCCCAGGGGTGGCAAGGTGGCTTGCCAAGGGAAAGACACACGCTCACAAGGAGACTTACAGTGGAATACACATGTGGGGGTCGCCCAGAGGGGTAACCATGCACATGGAGGCACCTAGTCAAGCGCAAAAGCTGCGTTATGGCAGAATGGCATAAGTCAGGCGTTGACGTCACCAGTGCTGGAGGAAACTCAGAGCTTATCAGACTCACCTGAGAGAAATATCGCACGTATCCCGTCCGTGGAGAGGAATGGCGAGCAAGCGAAGACACCTGAGCAGAATCTAGCACCGGCTGGTTGAAGCGAGTACATGAGAAGAAACTGGCTCTACTCGGAGATTATAGAATCTCGCGAATGTGTTGGGTGTCGCCCAGCCTGCAGCTCTACAAATGTCTGTTAGCGAGGCGCCATGCGCTAGAGCCCAAGAGGAAGCCACACTTCGAGTGGAGTGGGCTTTCACACCAAGGGGGCACGGACGACCTTGCTGCTGGTATGCCAAAGCAATGGTATCCACTAGGGCTGACTTCTAATAGTCGAGGATTCGACGATTCGATTCGGAGAGGTCTGATTCGACTATGAACCTCATAGTCGAACACATGGGCGTCAGTTTGGTTTGAAATGTGCTGGGGACAGAGACGCATTCGCATTTTCAGAAGGGCTGGGTACAAAAAAAATTTTTTTTCGCTTTCGCGCAGGTCATGTTTTGAAAGACGATGTCCTGTAGCTTACTAATGTAAATAAATAAAAATGTATTCAAAGATCTGCTTCACATTTTCAGCAGGGCTGCGGAGCGGCTGTGGGTTGACTCCACGCGGTTCTCATGGGCTTTATAAGTCGTAACGTGAAAAAAGCTTTACGTGGTTTAATGAGGAGCAATGATTACCAAACAATGATTACCAAATTTCCCTCTCATATTGCTCTTTATAACCACTGAAAATGGTCAAAAAATCGAACCCAGAGTCCAATTATTATGGACGTTATCTGATATTAAGCGTTTCTGCTTCACATTTTCAGCAGGGCAGCGGAGCGGCTGTGAGTTGACTCCACACGGTTCTCATGGGCGTGAAAAAGCTTTACGTGGTTTAATGTACCTAAACAACGATCACCAAATTTCCCTCTCATATTGCTCCTCATAACCACTGAAAATGGTCAAAAAATCGAACCCAGAGTCCAATTATTATGGACGTTATCTGACATTAGGCGTTTCTGCTTCACATTTTCAGCAGGGCAGCGGAGCGGCTGTGAGTTGACTCCACACGGTTCTCAAGGGCGTGAAAAAGCTTTACGTGGTTTAATGTACCTAAACAACGATCACCAAATTTCTCTCTCATATTGCTCCTCATGTTTATGAAATGTTATGATATATGTGTGATATGTTTTGTTGCACCATGCTTTTCTTTTATTTTTTTTAGCTCTTTTGTTTGAAATGGAAAAAATCAAGCTGCTATCTAAAAAAAAAAAAAAAAAAAAAGGTTCGACTATCAGTCGACTACGGCAAAATCTAACGAATCAGATTCGACTATGAAAATCCTTAGTCGAAAACAGCCCTAGTATCCACTATCCAGTGTGATAACCTTTGCTTTGAGAGAGCCTTCCCTTCAGCTTCCCACCATGACAGACAAAGAACTGGTCTGAGGTCCTGAAACACTGCGTTCTGTCTACGTAAGCATGAAGGGCGCGTACTGGACAGAGCAGTGCCAAGGCTGGTCTGCCTCCTCCAAGGGCAGCGCTTGCAGGTTCACTACCTGGTCTCGAAAGGGTGTGGTGGGAACCTTGGGCACGTATCCAAGCCGGGGTCTCAGGATCACGTGAGAGTTAGCCGGCCCGAATTCCAGGCACGCTTCGTCAACCGAAAATGCCTGCAGGTCCCCTACCCTCTTGATGGAGGCCAATGCAACCAGGAGCGCTGTCTTCATAGACAGGAACTTAAGCTCCACTGATTGCAGAGGCTCAAAGGGAGCACTCTGCAGGGCAGTTAGAACCACTGAGAGGTCCCAAGAGGGTACGAGGGGAGGACGAGGAGGATTCAGTCTCCTGGCTCCCCTCAGGAACCTGACGATCAGGTCGTGCTTCCCCAAAGACTTACCATCAACTGCTTCGTGTTGTGCGGCAATGGCGGCAACATACACTTTCAGGGTGGAGGGAGACAGCCTTCGCTCCAACCCTTCTTGCAGGAAGGAAAGCACGACACTGATCGGGCATTTTGTGGGTTCTTGATGTTTAGAAGAACACCAGTTGACGAAGAGGTTCCACTTCAACGCATAGGCATGTCTCGTGGACGATGCTCTAGCGCAGTGGTTTTCAAACTGTGGGTCGCGACCCACTTGTGGGTCATACAGTGAGAAAAGGTGGGTCGCACAAAGGCACTTAGCTGCAGCTAAATTTACGTTACGATGAGTGAAACAAAACCAGTCCGATTAATGACCAAACGACTCTTAGGTGAGTTTTTGGCGCCCGCCAAAGTGAATTTTTGTCCCACCAATGTCTTATTTGATCGGTGAGTAATGTAGATGAACTGCTGCGCTTGTCACAGTGCATGTTTAACTGAAAGAACGAGCAGAGAGAGAGAGACCCGGTCGCGCGCGCGCTCTCTCTCTCTCTCTTCGGAGCCAGGCGAAAGTGTAAACAAGACTTCACAGTCTCCAAACTAAGCGCTGTCTTGCTCTCTCTCCCTCGCACATATTAATCAAAATAAATCAACACGGTGGTAAAAGGTCGGAAGACCAAAGTTTCATGTGGAGCATTCGGAGATTTTTTTTCCCTTAATTACCGCTGGGTGTGAATTGTGCTAAATAAGTTGTTGCCTTATCTTCTCTGAAAAGCGTCCCAGACATTCAGCTGACATAAAACAACACTTTAATTAAACGGAAAAAACTATCCAGTGATGAAATGTTTTCTGTGTTGACACAATCTTGGATGTCCAAGTCCTAACTGCTGGGATAATCACACAGCGCACATGACACGTCCAATTCGCGAACTAATGACTCCTTTTAACCGATTCATTTTAATGAATGGTTAAAACAACTGATCTTTCCAACAGTGAACTCAGGAGACGTCTGAATCGGTGTATAACTAATCAGTAACACTTTACAATAAGGTTCTATTTATTACATAAATGAAAAAGTACAGTTTGCTTACTCAAACTTAAGCTTTAAAATAAATAAAACCCCTTGTTTTTTTTGAAAAGCATATGACTACATTTTTCCACACAGTGCTATCAAGAATCGATAAGAGAATCGTCAAAGAATCGGATCGATAATCAGAATCCTCAGTGGCATTATTATTATTGATAAAATCTTATCATTTCCCATCCCTATGTGAAGACGGTAAAATTATAATCAAACATTAAAGAACATTGTAACCGCACTGGCTTTAGTAGTACATTTAAAATTAGCTCAAATGATTTATAGGGAATTTTAATAATTAATCATGAATATGATTAATATTTTGCATACTACAGTTACATTAATTTATTCGAATTTGAATATAGATTGATTTGTATATATGAATAATCAACCACAACGAATTATAATTCATCATTCATATATCAATAATCCTATTTCAGATCGATTATGAGATAATCCTTAATGGAAATTAATGTAATCATCAACGGTGGTTTGTCCAGCAAAACGGCCGTAAGATTCACTTAACAATTTCTCAACAAAAATTACCTCTTTCTTATAATTCAAAGAGAGCTATTTTCTGGCCATGAAAATTACTTTCTTGTTCTTATAAGATTAGGTTACTTAAAAGTAACCAAGCAGCTTTGTAGCTTAAGATCGAAAACATCTCATTGACTTTAGTTATGAGCAGGCAGACAGAATCACTCAAGTATATAGAATTTTAATAATTGGACTAATACATTGACCTAATGAATACAAAAATATTACAGTTTACACGAGTAAATATGTATGTACAGGACATGTAAACAAAACACAAGACTAAGCGAATAACGATAATGAGGGAGAGGATGAAAGAGAGTTCTGACAATGAGAGAGTTGAGAGAAAGTGAAACTAAACATGTGTGATCAAAGAAAGATCACAGTTAGGCAAAATCACAGACAGTAACCTTGAGAGACAACAAGAAATCAGATTCATCAAATCACAAATCAAAAATACTTGCGTATGGTTCTCTTTGTATTTGCTGAAGACGAAGAGCTCCTTAAGAGCTGGGCGTGTTTCCTCGTGTCTTTGGGCGAGCCCGACTCGCGCGAAGTTTAAAGGTTCACCGAACGTGAAGTTGCCAGAAACATGATTAAGAGTTCATCTCCCTTTGGGGAGTGAGAAACGAATATGAAAACAAAACTTAGTAAAGAAAATAAACGGAGATGAGGACTCCCTAAAGAGCCATGCTCTCAGGAGTTTCCTCAGACGCAGTGCTCGTGCACGTCCGCAAGGAAGAGGAGCGCGCGCCGCGGGATTTTCAAAAGAGTCTTTTCCTTTGAGTTGAAGTTGTCGGCTGAAGTTCGAAGACGAAACAAAACTAAAAGACTTAAAGAAAATAAAAGAGAAATTCATTCACGAAAACAGTGAATGAATGCTCCCTAACGGGAGCCATGTGGGTCTTCTCGCTGATGAAGCAGGTTCGTAAAAGCAGGAACAAACAAGACGAAAGAAAATACCAAACTCTACTGAATGCAGAGTGTAACCGTTTTTCTAGGGTAAAGAAATGTCACTCCTCCCTTGGCTTAGGCCAATTGGAACGTGACATTCCAGGCGGGAGAAATTTTCTTTGTCTCACTTAGGAGTTCAATTTGCATGTTTTATGACAGTGTTATTATGTGATCAGTTATACTCTAACTATGGTAAAAATAGTATAATACATTTTACCAGATCCTGATGCATATATTTGGTTTCAGTACAAGGAGAGCTTTACGTGGATACCGAATTAGATATGTTTCGAAGGTACACGTCGAGATAGATTCTTATTCTGTAAAAATAAGCTTAAAGGTTAAACTAACAACCTCGGAATAAAATGAACCCAACATGTGATGTACATTGATAAGTGGGAATTGAAGATTGGACTTTAGAAAGACCAACATGGCATATCATGATTGCACAGTGTGCACATCTGAAACATTATTCCTTTAACCCCCTGAGGTCGGCTATCGCGCCGGCGCGATAGGCTCGTTTTTTTCCGTATGAGTTAAAAACAAAAATAAAAAAAAAATATTAATTTTTATCTTATATGCTTGTGTTGTACATCAATCGATCCTGTTTAGTGTGTATTATTTTTGTGTATGCTCATAATAAAAACAAAGTGTTGTGCTTTTCGCCAAATAAAGAAAAATAAACATGATGCGAGTTCTGCCTACTCTCCGTCAGTGAAGTCAATTCTGAAACGCGTCCGAAAATTAACTGTAACTCAGCGAATACTCAGTCAAACAGGCATACAGTCACACAGGCATGAAGCTTGAATTCTCTTCTTTTAAATGAAGTATTTTTTATAAAAAACAAATATTCACAGTTTATGTAATATGTATGCAAAGAGAGAGATGTCAGTCGTTCTCATCTCAGCTAATTAAGTTTTAATGTGCTCCGCCCACGGAGAGCGCGCGCTATTCAAACGCAAATGTGAGGCGATCCAAACAAACCTGTGAAACGCCCACATCAGCTGGATAACACGCGCGAGTTCACTTTCAGACTTATGTACTTTACGATGCTGTGAGGAATAATACTATCTTGATAATAATCCTGCAAAAATTTACCTCAGAAGTTCTGGAAGTATCATTTCGAGGAGCAAACGGATCCCACTGAGGAATTAGGTCAGTTCTGTTTGCTTTGTTCTAATCGGAATGAATGAACGCAAAGATGCGTGCTGTTGTGGAGCTACTACAGCTGGCAAAAATACTGTTTAAATATGAATCGCGTTTCTGTGTATTGGAATGAACGAACGAACGCACAGATGCGTGCTGTTGTGGAGCTACTACAGCTGGCAAAAATACTGTTTAAATATGAATCGCGTTTCTATGAATGAATGAACGCACAGATGCGCGCTGTTGTGGAGCTACTACAGCTGGAAAAAATACTGTTTTAATATGAATCGCGAATACAAAGAAAGATTACACTGGAAATATTGTTACAATTTTAAATGTTGTTGTAATTGTATAACCTTAAAAAAAATATATATATATATATATATCTTAAAAGGTCATTATGAGCCTTCTCTTTAAATAATTGTATTATGCTTTATTAGTTACACATTTGGGAAGAGAATATATTCCAAATCAGAAAATACAGTATGAGAACAATTAACTGCACAATTACTAGAAATGTTTACCTTGGATATTGTACAATTTGCAAGCAAAATTTGTGGAAAAAACAACAAACCAGTTATATATTGTCCTTGCATTCTTGTGGCTCAGTCACACACCTGAATGAAAGGCTCATTACGTATGCAGCCTCATTATGCGGGCCCCATTGACTCTGCAGGTGTGAATCACGCCCACCCGCATATGGCCTTTCCAAACAAAAAGTGTTTTACAAGATTTAAATCAATGTATTGTGTTATGTGAATGATTAGGCAGGATGATTTTCACATAATTTTGAAGAAAAAATTCTAGGCAACGTCATCCATTAGTCAAAAGTCTTATTTACATATATTTAGAATGTGTTTTATGGCCTTATTTCAGAAACTTTAGTTTTTTGTTTTTGAAAAAACCATGCATAAACATTATTCTATCAAAAATACAAACATGTACATGCAAGTTGTTTACATATTATGGTAGCCCTGTTTGTGCTAAATAGAGTGAATTTACACCTTTGCCATTAATATGTTTACAAGCAACTGAAAAAAGCACAAATGTCAGGGCATGTCAGAACATCTCAAGGACCCCAAAAACCCCTCAGACCCCAGAGGGTTAAGGTTTACAAGAATACAAAAACCCATCGCAGAGAAGAACAATCGTGGAAAAGAGAAATTACATTCAGGTTTACATATTTCTTCAATGGTTATACATAAATGTAGGATTTAAGTAGGAGGAAAGATTAACACTAATTCTGCTCTTCTCCTAAAGTTTCTGTTGCTTAACATTCCATTAGGTAATAAAACAAAGGGGGAGGGGGAAAGAATGACAGAGAATGAAGTGGTGAACATTCTCTAACTACAACACTATTGATTGAAGAATACATTTCAAAACCACACCTCTATTATAAAGCAAACCTAAACAGACAGGCATAATGGCATTGTACTTATATGAAAATTATATTTCTAAGTTCTAATACCAAGGTGTGTGTGTGTGTGTGTTTCGTTATCTCTTTTGTGGGTCCTTCTGAAGCTCCCCACAGGGAATAAGGAATGTTGTTTCCAGGTTTTCTGGAGTATCTCTGAGGTGAAATTAGTGTCGTAAAAGTCAATTTGTCGCCGACTAGCTGGAGCCGAAGCATGATTTGCACTCACGAGTTCAAAGTGCACCAGCTTTGTATTCAGGAAGAAATGTTTTTAGCAACACAGAGTATTTGAATTTGTTAATTCAAACCAACGACGAATGATTCGATAGCCAATGTTGTTACAACATACATGTTTTTTTAATAGTTTTTTTAAGAGTTAAAAGTTTAAAATATTTTGCTAACATGAGGTCTTGTCACTGTCAGTCTTTTTACATCAGTGCAAGACTAGGGTATGCAGATTAAGACCATCAGCGTGCATTGATTAATCCCATGGCATGTAGCAAAAAAAAAAAAAGAAAAAAAAAAGGTGCGACCAAATCATGCTGGTGCGACCAACTGAGAAAGTTGGTAGCACCAGTGCAAGTGGGTCTTGAGATTGATTATACTTGCCTAGGTGGGTCCTAAAATTAAAAAGTTTGGGAACCCCTGCTCTAGCGGAAGTGATGGTAGCCACCACCGCAGGTGGTAGGGTACTCAAACCTGCCTCGTCCCGTCCAGGAGCCACACGTGGAGGTTCCAAAGATCGGGACGAGGGTGCCAAAGGGTGCCCCGTCCCTGAGAAAGGAGGTCCTTCCTCAGAGGAATTGGCCAGGGAGGTGCTGTCGCGAGGAGTACTAGTTCGGAGAACCAGGTCCGGTTGTGCCAATACGGGGCAACCAAAATGACCTGCTCCTCGTCCTCCCTGATCTTGCGCAAGGTCTGCGCAAGGAGGCTCACTGGGGGAAACGCATACTTGCGTAGGCCCCGTGGCCAGCTGTGCGCCAGTGCATCCGTGCCGAGCGTGCCCTCGGTCAGGGAATAAAACAGGTCGCAATGGGACGAGTCGCGGGAGGCAAACAGGTCTACCTGTGCGTCGCCAAACTGATCCCAAATCAGCTGGACCGTCTGGGGATGGAGTCGCCATTCTCCAGCGAGAGGCCGAACTCGAGACAGCTCGTCGGCCGCCTGGTTCAGGTGTCCCGGGATATAAATGGCTCGAAGCGACCTCAGATGCTTCTGACTGCATATGAGGAGGTGGCGAGCGAGTTGCGACATACGGCGGGAGCGTAGACCACCCTGATGGTTGATGTACGCTACTGTTGCGGTATTGTCTGATCGGACTAGTACGTGCTGACCCCTGAGCAGCGCATGGAAGCGGTGCAGGGCGAGACGTACAGCCAGCAACTCGAGGCAATTGACATGCCAAAGGCGCTGGGGTCCTGTCCAGGAGCCCGCGGCAGCATGACCATTGCACATGGCGCCCCAGCCCGTAGTGGAGGCATCTGTTGATACAACAACATGCCGGGAAACTCATTCTAAGGGCACTCCGGCCCGTAGAAAATTGAGGTTCGTCCACGGGGTGAAGGTCTGACGGCAGGCTGGAGTCACTGGGACTCGGAGCGTGCCGTGTTGCCATGCCCACCTCGGGACTCGATCGCGAAGCCAAAGCTGAAGCGGTCTCATATGAAGCAATCCCAGCGGCGTTACTGCGGCTGCGGATGCCATATGCCCCAGGAGCCTCTGAAAAAGTTTCAGTGGAACCGCACTCTTGCCCTCGAACTGACGAAGACAAGTCAGCAGTGACTGCGCGTGCTCGCTCGTAAGCTGCGCGCACATGGCGACCGAGTCGATCTCCATACCGAGAAAAGAGATCCTCTGCACGGGGCAGAGTTTGCTCTTCTCCCAGTTGACCCAAAGGCCCAGACGAGCTAGGTGCCGGAGCACTAGGTTCCTGTGTTCGCAAACCTGGTCTCGAGAGTGAGCTAGGATCAGCCAGTCGTCGAAATAGTTCAGGATGCGAACCCCGTGTTCCCGGAGGGGAACAAGGGCTGCCTCGACGACCTTCGTAAAGACGCAAGGAGACAGGGCTAGCCCGAAAGGGAGAACCGCGTACTGGTATGCCTGCCCCTCGAAAGCAAACCGTAGAAACGGTCTGTGTCGAGGTAAAATGGAGACATGGAAGTAGGCGTCCTTCAGGTCGATCGCTGCAAACAAATCCTGCGGCCGCACACACTGGAGGATGTGTTTGGCCGTTAGCATCTTGAACGGCAGCCTGTGAAGGGAGCGGTTCAAGACGCGCAGGTCGAGGATTGGCCGTAACCCACCGGACTTCTTGGGTACAATGAAGTAAGGGCTGTAGAAGCCGGACTTCATCTCGGCTGGAGGGACAATCTCGATCGCACCCTTCGCCAGTAGGGTGGCGACCTCCGCTCTCATGACAGGGGCATTGCCACCGACCATAGTGAAGCGGACTCCCCTGAAGCGGGGAGGAGATCTCGCGAACTGAATCGCATAGCCGAGCCTGATGGTTCTCGCGACCCAGCGGGACAGTCTGGGAAGCTCTAGCCAGGCCTCCAGAAAGTGCACCAGCGGGGTCATACGAACCACAGACGTACCGTCGGTGGGGCAGCGAGGCGGAATGACCGGCACCGGCGAGTGTGGCATAGCGGCCCTGTGCGGGGGCACGGTCATTAACCGCGTCCTGCCAGAGGAGGCCAGGGGAGGGCGCGCGTCCCACGGGGGCGTGCTCTGGCAGGGGTCTGGCGACAGAGGGGGATGAGAGGAGCGTGGCCCGTGGGCGGCGCGTGCTCTGGCAGGGGTCTGGCGACAGAGGGGGATGAGAGGAGCGTGGCCCGTGGGCGGCGCGTGCTGTCATCCCGCACCTCTGGGACAGAGGAGGGCGGCAGTGGCGGGACCCGAGGGTGGCGCGCACTGCGGCCCTCGGACTTTGTCGGCTCAGGATTGGGGAATTCAATTCTGTCTTCAACCACATCAGAGTACTGCTCGTCGTTGAACGACTGCCCCGACTGACAAGCTGAGCCAAATCGCATTAATTATCGCTGGCGATACGTCCGCGATTTTAATGCGATTTGGCTCAGCTTGTCAGTTAACTACGACTTTTTGTAGTAAATGCCGCTCCATCTGAAAGCAGGTGATGGCGATTTACTACTAATCAAGGAACCGGCTTTACTGACGAGATGTGCATAACAATATCACGATTTAAATCGCCCAGCCCTAGTCGGAAACAAATACAAATTCAGAAAACCACTCACTCCTTAACATAAATCAAAGTAATAAACAAAAAGAAAACTAAATAAACTCAAAACATACCACGGTTACAAAGTCACCGTCAGTGGAAATAGTTCGCTTGAAACGATTCACTTGATGCGGTTCACCGAAACGGTTCACTTGAGATGGTTCACCGAAACGGTTCACTTGAGATGGTTCACCCAGAATGGGTTACTTGAAGTAATTCTCAAAAACAGTTCGCTCAGATGATTCGCTGGAAACGATTCACTTAGAACCATTCACCTGGCGTGAAACAGAACAAAACAAACAGCACCAAACAGAACAGCAGCTAGTAAGGCACAGCGCAAACAGGCTCCACAATGAAGCACCAAGCAGATAACTCTCGTTCAGAATGGCGATATTGTCCTTATCGCATGCCTAAAAACAAAACAGAGGATGTTACACTGAGAGTTCTTCCCCCTCGGCTTCATGCTCTAACAGTAACTCTATACTCACAACTGAGCACGCTGTCCCGGGATCAATATGCGATGAATAGGGCCGAATGCCTCCGACAACGCTCACCGGCGCAGACAGATCTTACACTACAGTGGGCATACGGATTAATCAGACTAATCGCTCAGTCAAACAACTCATAGAAACGTGGTTTACAAAACGCTATTACACGCAAATGCTTCTCCTACCTGTCTCAGATGTCCACCTTCAACTCTCCCGACAGCAGTGACTAGCAAACAGCACTGCCAGTGGCTAGCAGCCTCGGCGAAACTTTTACGAGCGGCAACACGGCTGGTGTTGAAGATTTTATTATTTAGAAAATAAGTAATTTAACTGTTTTTGTACACTATTATTTCCTTGTCTGTGGGTGACTTTTGCTTGACTTTGGAACCTGAGAGCACAAGGTGTTGTCACAGCAGAAAATTCTATTTCAGTAATGTCACATGGTACAAAACTATTTCTCAAAATACCTATAGAATGTATTACCATGTTTGGGACAAGGAGAGGGTATATACGTTTGCTGGGCAATTTTTCTGGAGGGTCTTGTCTGCAGAGGGACACTCGGCTTTGTTTGTTAATAAAGTCTAATTTTTTCTGATGTCAAATATCTTTGAAGTCATTCCCCTGAAAATAATTAAACAACAACAAATGGCGACCCCGGCAGGACGTGGCTTAGGAGCTGAAGGAGCCACGAAGGGATCGCTGGTGACTCACACAGACAACAGTGGCCGCTGTACTTTGAGGTGAGCAGTTTTTGCTTTTGAATAAGGTGTGTGTAAGTCACCAGTGGCCCGGATGTGGTAAGAAAAGCTTCTCCAAATTTAAAGAACTTAAAAAGTGAAAAAGAGTGTTTGATATCAGAAAAATTGCATGCATTGTCTTTGTAGATGTCAAGTAGTTGGTAAAAGCGCGGGGGGGGGCTCCCGATAGTGTTTGTCAGTGCTTGTTTAATCCTGAGTGGATTCTATAACTACTGGTGATGCTGATTTAGCGCAAAGAGTTTTGACGTACGTACGTAAGGTTCTGTGTTTGTTCATCAAGTGGGCCTCGAAGGATGATGAGCAAAAAGCATGCACACAGGGGATTAATATAAGTTAATTTGTATTTACTTGTCAAGAGGGCCTATGGCAAGTGTACTGATAAGGATATCAGTGGTTTATCTGTGCTTACTTTGAGAAGTATAGCATGTGCACAGATGGTTAGCTCACGGATACCGCTTTGTTAAACAAAGTTTTAACGAAGGACTGCTATGGGTGAAGCTGGAAAAAATAGAGGTTTTAAAAGTCTATAGGTTTAGAGTAACGGTTACCGCCTCGAATGCGAGGGACTGCTCGGGTTACTAAAATTATATAGGATAGTTAAAAGTGTCACTGTGTTGATTAGTGAATCTGTTAATGTATTGTTCAGATCTGACAGGGAGTACAGAATAGTGTGTGTGTGTAAGTGTTTGTGGGATCCTGTGTCTTGTGTGACTGTGCCTGTGGTTGAAAATAAGTGACCTCTGACCCTGGTTGCTTGAAGGGACAGAGAATATGTGAATGACCAGTGAATGAAGGGACTGAAATGGTGTGTATTAGAAAAAGAAAAAAAGAAAAGTAAGGGAAAACAATTGTTTCAAGATATTAGCTTAGCAGAATATTGTAGTATAAAATAAGTTAAAATAATAAGATATATAGTTAATCAATAAATGTAATGATAAATATTAATAGGTGAATACAAATATGATTGCACGTGCTTAATATATTATATATTATATCTGAAGACGTCTAAAATTTGTATCTCATTATCCCTGAAGACAGTGTGGAAAAAGTATTCCATTGCAGATTAATAAGTTTGTGTTAAGAGAAAAATAACTGGTGCAGTGAGCAAGATTGAGTGACCAAGTTTCAAAAGTCAAAAATACTTTACAGAAGTTGATGAGAGTAAAAAATAAGAGGAATTCCTTGATGATTGTTGAGAAACATACTAGATTATTGTGAACACAGCATGCAAATATAGAAAAAAGATTGAAGCCTGATTTTATGATAGGGAAAATTATTTAATTGAATTATTCTCAGATCATCAGAGTTATATTATTGCTGATATATAAAAACAGAACTAGCTTGCTTTTTCCTGCAATGAAGAACTGCTTACTAATAGAATAAGGGAACTGCTATGGTCAACCAGTGAGATTTTTATATAAAAGAACCAGTGAAAAGATGCAGGTTAAAAAAGTAGAATGTAGATAAAGATCTAATAGCTTATATGTAAAAGTTCAATTTGATTCATGCAGATCTCTGAGTATTCAAATTGCAGATGGAAACAGTGTCCTGTGGAAGCAACAAGAGGGCAAAGGGCAAAGACATGAATGCAGAGACACTGACGCAGAGAAGAAGAGAGAAGTGGGTGAGGGGTTCTCAGCTCCCCTCCTGAAGTTCAAAAAGACCCAAAAAGACTGAGTTAATGGAAAGACTGGAAAAGGTGAATCTTTCACTTGAGACTTTTCCTAAAGACAAAGACTAATCCTGAGATGCAAAACTGTTACAGGATTGATCAAAATCCCAAACTGAGAAGAGACAGAGAAGCAGCAGAGCCTATATTCCACTCTGCAATGGCCATTGAGTCACAGCAAGGCTGAAAAACATGTCAACGAACACTGATCTAAAAACAGAAGAACTGACCCTTACGGGGCACACAGGTGTGACAAACCTAATGAACACTCTAGAGACTGCTTCAAATTTAGTTCATTATTATATTAACTTAATTCATTCTGATTATTCACTGGTCTCATGGCAATTCTTTATATTCTCTGCTAAACTAACCCTCTTTGCTCTTTCAATAGGTACAAGTCCAGCTCTATAAGAAAAAAATACAGAGAAGTGGGTGCTCAACTCACAAAATAGTTAAAACTGAGGCTGGATTTGGTATAGTGAGGGCTATTATATTAGACAACTATAGGGCTAAAAGCATGATAGAATTATTCTCTGGCAAAGAAAAAAAAAACACAAAATGTCAGAGAATGATTATTTTTGTTTGCAAAACAATGGTACTGGTCACTCCATCTTGTTTTAATATTTTTATAGAGATAAATTGGAGAAGGATAAATAACTCCAAAAGTCCAAAAATTATGAAATTAAAAATGCTGTCAAAACTGGGATAATGAGATGGAAATGTTATTGGCCATGGATCCAAGATTAGGCAGAGATCTCCAATTTTATTCTTAAAGAAGCTCATGTGCAAAAACAAAAAGAATGTGAAAAAGTAGACCAAACAAATGACAAAATGCATTTGAGAAATTACAATTGGCTGTCTTACTCTCAACTGCACCATACTAAGGCCTATTATTCTGAAATATTTAA
The DNA here is from genome assembly GCF_964197995.2 of Scardinius erythrophthalmus. Lineage (NCBI taxonomy): Eukaryota > Metazoa > Chordata > Actinopteri > Cypriniformes > Leuciscidae > Scardinius > Scardinius erythrophthalmus. Next base: position 37,572,261 of record NC_138240.1, read on the forward strand.
TCTATTAGAGTTTGAAAAAAGAAAAAAGGGATTATAACAACAGTGGTAAACTAACCATTAAGATAACTGACAATTCTGAATAGTGTTGCGTAGCTGTGTTGTGACGTTGTCTGTCAGACCTTTGGAATTCCACAGCTAAAATTATAAGTTCCGCATTTAGAGCACAACCTGCGGAAGAAGAATGTGTGATGGCCGATGAGTGACTGATTATGAATGAATGAGTGTACACTAAGGCAAATCAATTATTTTGCCTACAGCAGTATCTAAATTTCATATGTGGGCCCACAGGGCATATTCTGCCCAATAAAATAATGACCATGGATGGATTTGTTTAAAATCCGGGTCGAAACTGTAGTAACAATGGAAAAAGAAAATGGGAAAAAATTGTAAAAGAAAACAAAACAGTACTACATTTTGCGCAGCGCCTAATAAATCTAACTTTCTTTTCAGAATATCATGAAGGAGCTTAACACATCTGACTTTCTTTTCAGAATATCATGAAGGAGCTGACGTTTTGTCAAAAGTCTGAAATATTGTCTTGTAACTTTTGTCTTGTTGCAAAGTGGGTTGAGTGTTGTCAAAAATGCCTGATAACTAGTATGCTGATAGTGGGACTCAAAACAAAGAGATAGCTGAGCTGAATTGACTAATTGTAAAAAAATAATATAGGGGTAAAGCCCTACTGTTAATGAGCAGAAATCACACAAAAGAGGCCAGAACACCACTCAGCCCACATGATCATTTTACAGGTGACGACAAGAAGGACAATGGGCCAGATGAGCAGATGATTTAAATTGTTGTTGTCACTAACTGAACTAACAGAAATAATGAAGGTTTCATTCACAGATGAGAACAGTTCAATTCCAGGAAGGTTTCTGGGACGATTCAAACAAAAAGAACCAGTGACAGTGCCTTGTCATCTCAGAAGAAGCTTGAACATTGATCAGCAACTGACATTTGAGTCCATGGCTCTCAACTTAAAATACGCCAAACGACTCCAGGAACCCCCCACAACAGCGAGTGAGGTTTCAAAGACATGCTGGCAATGACCTTCCCTTGCCAATGAGAGAAAAGGAAAAAGCCAATTACAACAACTCACAATGATAAACATGAATGGAAAAAGAAGAACTTTAAATGAAAAGTTGCAGAATAAGAAACTTTCAAGGAGTTGTGCAAGGAAGAGAGAATCAACAGAGATGAGTACAAGTTCAAACAATAGTCAACATCAACCAAACTGTCTTTAAATTTAATGTTAAAGCCCTTGAATACACTAGTAACAACTTAATAATAACCCAACAAGAGAAAAATTATTGAATTAAAGAATATATCAAAAACAACGTAAAAACGATAATGAAAAATCAGAAAACAAATGAAAATAATGAATGATAAGCGACTAATTCAAGTAACTGTCATAGCACAGTGCGAATTAAGACAAGTCATGAAGGAAAATACAAATAGACCTAAATAACATTTTAAAAAAAGATCATAATGGGTACTCGAATGTAATTTGTCAATAAAACAGGTATACATAATTAATTTAAGACTACAGTTGAAAATTAAAGAAAGATTAACACTGGCTATTAACAAATATTTGATTTCATTTATGATTTGAATTATGATTTGATTCAATATGCTATTTGACTAATTAAATGTATTTTAAATGGTGCTAATAGAACGACCACCTCAGATGGAAATTGTTCAAATTCAATAACAAACAAATTGTTATAGCATATAGACTGTTCAATACCATGTAGATTATTGCCTTATGAACAATCTATATGGTGGTACCAGAGGGGGATAAGAATGACAGGTTATTGCACAAAAACATACTTTTGAATATTCTCAAACCATGTGCAAGGTATTCACTTGCGCAAGGGGGGAGGGATTAAAAGAATAAGGAAGGACAATAATTAAAAGGCTAAATTAAGAATAAGGAAAAAGAATAGGAAGGACAATAATTAAAAGGCTAAATTAAGAATAAGGAAAAAGAATAAGGAAAAATAAATAAAAAGGCATTTTTTTGCAATTTTTGACTGTATACAAGAGAAATTTGCGCCAAAAATAAAGGTAGGAAAGGAACAGTGACAAAAATAGGCCATATATCAGTACCAGAAGGACTAATAAAACTCTTGGTAATGGATTATATGAACAAGATAGAGATGGGTAAAGGCAATGAGATCAACAGAGGAGGGTCAAGAGAAGTAATTAAATTTAAGACCAAAGAATTATTCCTTAGATTTGAAATTATATCAGAAATAAGTTTAGATAATGGTTTTGCAGTCATTCCAGAAAAATTGAAGATTAACATTAATTGTATGCAAAAACGTAAATTACATAAAGGAAGTTTTAACAATAATTAAGTTATAATGCTTTATGTTTGAAAAGGTTAAGGAAAAAACTTAGATATACAGAAAAAGAAATGACCGTACAATGAATATGTAAGAGTATAAAAAGTTATTTTCGAGAGTTATTTTTTCTAATTGTCTAATGAGTTCATTGAATTACTTTTATGAAGTAAATGTAACATTGCTCTTGAAGCTTTCTTAGTTTGAGTGATTACATGTGACATAATTTAGTTAATTAAGTTTATTCATGATAGTTCATTTAGAAATTAGTAGAAAGGAAGAAAAAGTATTCAGTTAAGGTATGCTTGAACTGAGGAGCTATAATGAGAAAAAGCTGCAACACGTGAGATATTTATTGTTAAATTTGGTAATAAAGTAGACAGAATTTGAAATGTAAAACATTATAACGAAGAAAATTGTGATTTAATGTAGCTGCACTACAGTGTTATGGTTGTAAGAGAGAATGGAGGGTCCTTTCAATCAAACTTTTGACAGGTTTATTGCTTTATGACCCTCTAAGCCCCGCCCCCTTTGACCGTGGGAATTTCCCACGCTAGCTCCTCCCACTTATGGGCTGTACGTACACACCGTGGGAAAATCGGACTTACGCCACACCTCCTTATGGGTTGAACATCTGAAGCGTGAGAAATTTCCCACGCTCAGTAGTTCTAAACAGTGTATATTTAAAACTTTTTTAAGAAATAAAAACATAGTCAAGAGTGTGAGATCAGTGTTTTTTATTAAAGAAGACAGATGTACATTCATCTCTTTAAACGTTAAACTTTTAAGGTTAAAAAACATTAAAACATTAATGAAATTAGTTGAAATTGTATTTTTTTCTCTAAAAATAGTTATTAAAAAATGAGATGTTAAAACATTAAAACAACATTGACAAAAAGATAATTTTTAAAATGTTGACTTGTAAGCATTTAACTTTCACACAGTATTTTGTAAAACTTTTTACATAAAACACAAACACTGTTAAAAAGTGTTACGTTTTTACATACCAATTGTTAAAGGAGTCAGAGTTTAAAAGATACAAAAGTGTTTTGTTGTAGTGGAGCAGAGTGGACAGCGTCCTCTCACTCCGGAGCCCAGTCAGAAATGAAGCTCTCTGACCCTTCCAGAGAGACAGACCCAAACTCCGCCCCTATCCCACCCACAACAGATGTCATCGTGGGAATCTCCCACACTCCCTTCAAGCTCCCAAATTGAAAACACATCCGGTCATCTCGGTGGTCGAACTTAAATGACCAAAGAAAACCGATGCAACGACCCGAAGAGACCACACCCCCTAACACACCCCTCTCAAACCTGAGAGGCCAATTTCGATTTAAGGACATCCCTAAAATGAGGTCATGTGGGAATTCCCCTCTCAACTTTCATGCAACACACACACACACACGCACACACATACACGCACACGCGCACACACATACACACGCACACACACGCACACGCACCCATGCATGGCGTCATAATGTCTACATCACACACACACACATACACACACGCACACACATACACACATACACACACGCACACACACACACACACACACACGCACATGGCGTCATAATGTCTACATGAGGTGTCATGGCCTATGTGATAACATCCTACATATTTATTTTTTCTCTTTTTTGACGGATCTGTGTTAATTAGTTTTATTACAGATCTGAAGAGATCGCTCAAATTCACCATATGCTTTCCTAGCCATCCAAATCAGGTATGAGATTCCCTGCCACGTGGAGAGATGAAGGCTTTCTTTGAAATTAAGTAGAAAAAAATGTTTTTTAAAACGCGTCGTATCGTAATCTTTAAAAGGAGCTAACTAATTCATTCGTGTACCAAGTCAACGAAGGAGACACAACCGGATCGGAAAATGGCTGCAAATCATTATCATGGACCAGAAGGAGCCGAAGTCTCATCGGATCAGTATTTTGATCCTCAATTAGGAGAAATCCTTAATCACCTATGTGAGTTTTTATTTTATTTTATTTTATCATTAATTATAACCTACAAAATTACAAAGATAACGAATGGTTTTTATTTACAGATGACACATCTTTCCCTCCGGGGGTTTCGGCAAATGACTTTTTACAAGGCAAGGGGTATATTTTTGTTATGTCTTTTTTTTTTTTAATATTTACTATTTTAATATTTGTTTTAAAGAAAAAATCAAACTCATAGGCCTATTTCAACAGAAATCACGGAGGATCCACCGAGTCATAACTCCTCCCAGCCACCGGGCCCCAGTAACCACCCATTGGCTGTCGATCCAACCCCCGCGAGTGAAATATACGAAGACTTAACCCCAGAGACAACACCTTTACATCACCCCTCCGGAGAGGTAGAGAGTGTCAAATGTCAAGTCTCACCTCTAGTCGAAGGCGAGAATTCTTTCCCTCAGTCCCCGTCTCTGGGATCGGGAATTACCGGAGCGGCTAATATCACTGACGGTCCAGGCAGAGGGATAAAACGTCTTAGGGAAATTTATGGAGAAGAATTAATCTATCCAGAGATAGGTAAGGGAAAAAAAAGAAAACTATTTATCTTCAATTATAATTTTTTTCTGTGTTGAATTTTAAAATAACATAATATTGTTTTTAGAAGAAAACAGCGAAAGTCCATCTGTTTCATCCACCACTCGAGGAAAAAAGCGACTGGGGAAATATGCTCATGAGAGTCCAAATTCTTTGCGAGAAGGTAAGATATATTTCTTGTTTCATTATATTTTATCCATAATAAATAAATTGTATAATGTATATATATTTTTACTCTAGAAGAAACCCCCGACGAAAGAGAGGCCCATGTGTTTTTTGATTCACAAGACTCGGTTCTGAACACCATCAATTCGGAACGCAGAACATCAAATAGTAGCTATGAAGATGAGCGGCCCTTCACTCCTCTATTCAACGCCGAGAACTACACGGCTTAAGTTATGCCAGTCTGCGTGCAGCAAACAGAAGTTTCCAACGTGTTCTGGAGATCGCCACATTACCCCTCACTTACCACCAGACAGCGGATATAGTTTCACAAGCCCAAAGCGGTATTGCAGACCTTCTACATAGACTCATTGATACACAGAATCAACACACCATTAATTTAAGAACTGCGGTGGAATTTTTCGCTGTCTCCCAAGACCGCGTCTTGGAAGAAAACAGACAATTGCGTAACACGGTCTTATCACTCCAGCAAGCCCTGATGGAGGTGAGGAACGATCATTCCTTGTTAATTACTGTTCTGTCTTTAATCTCTGAAAGATTACATATTATGCAAAGACAATCGAGGGATACATGAGAATGGTTGACTATTTTTTTTTATAATCCATTTCACTGTTATTGTTTGAAAAGCATTTGTCTGTTATTTTTTATCTAGCTGTGTGAGATCTTGTTTTTTTTTTGTTTTTTAAAGTTTTTTAAAAAATCTATTTCTGTTATTGTTTTTTATTTAGGTGTGTATGTGTGTGTATGTGTGATTATGTTTTACTGATAGTTATGATGTATACCATTAACAATATTATGAACTATATTTGATGGTACGCTTCTGTTTCACACAATTTTTAAAAATAAAAACATATCAAAATGTTTCCTAAAAGGCAACGAATCGACTCAGAGTGTGATGAAATAACTCGCTCAAGATCAAATCCTAGGTCTGAGAATAACGAGAGACTCAATCTTTTAATACGTGAACAGTTAAGAGGTCTAAATAGTAATGATTTGTCTAATGCGGAAAGATTGAATAATATCATAATAGACCAACATGGCTGGATAGATGATGAAGATGAGAGTCTGCAGATGGGGGATGGAATAGGTACATCCCAAACGCGTACGGAGTTAAGTCGTGGGCAGATAGATTCTCTGATGGCTAACGGCGGTGTTATTGAGGGTTTCACGGTAACACCACGACCGCGTTTTAATGGCGTAGAATTACAGAGATCGTTAGATCTTAGACAAATACAGACCACCGATTTTGTAGAATATAATTCACGCCTCCATAATATCCTAAATGAGGTGGTTGACTTTTCACAACAGCTAGCTGGACAAACAGGTTTCATAAACATATCTCTGGCCGGAGAGAGTTTACCGGGATCCATAAATGCAGTATTAACGCCTGATAGCCACCACGACCCATCATCATTCATAAATCAGATTGAGCAAGTTACTCAGAGTAATAGTGATGTAACCAGTGATTCGACCTTAACATTACAAATCTCAATTGTGCGAGATAAAACAGGAGGAGCACGTAGAAAGATTAGTGACGTAGCTATAAGTGAGAGTATCACTCGTAATAAAATGCATTTATTTAGCCCCATTAATATCGATAATGAAATGTGTTTGAGTTACTGTCTAGCATATTTCTTTAATCCAAAATACACCGATCAAGAATTACAGGAGCCTGCGAAGGAGATTCATACAGGATGTGGTTTTAGGACAGATGAGGAGATAGGTCTCCACAATTTATCTGTTTTCGAAAATAAATTAGGCATAAAAATTGTAGTTTTTCACAGAGACTGCTCTGGGAAGCTCCAAGTCTACAAAAACACAGACGAATTACACCCAAAGACAGTCCATCTATTTCTGCACGAGGGGCATTTTCATCTGATAAAAAATTTACCTGGGTTTATAGGAGCTTCATACGTGTGTGAGTATTGTTTTAAAGGCCATAAAGACAAAAAAACACACGAATGTCAGTTTGTTTGTAAGGTATGTATGACATCGGAGTGTCGTTCGTATACGAAAAGAACAAGACAGTGCGCAGACTGTCTGAGATTCTGTAAAAACAACTTCTGTTACGAATCACATAAAAAATCACAAACCCCTGGTGAGCGATCTCAATGTATCTCTGTCAAATTCTGCTCAAAATGCCATGTCGTTTATAGAGTGCCATCTGATGGTGAAAAAATAAAACCTCACAAATGCTCTCCAGAGCGTTGTGTACATTGTTACGAGATTTTGACTAGTGGAGGTACTCACGAATGTTACATTCAGCCTCTAAAACCTGAACCAAAGGACGATAAATACATTTATTATGATTTTGAAACATTCGTTCAAGATGGCAGACACATAGCAAATTATGTTTGCGCCATCACACACGCAGGAGAGACGTTTGAAGCCGGGGGGTTGGATTGTGTAGCACATCTGATTAAACACTTCAGACGTCCTAAATATACAGGATATACGTTCATAGCCCATAACTCGTCCGGTTTTGATGCATATTTACTCCTCAATTATCTTGTCGGGGAGGGGTTGACTCCGAAAGTTATTATGCAGGGCTGTAGAATTCTATACATGTATGATCATGTGTTTAAACAGCGTTTCATTGACTCATGGCAATTTATCCCATTCAAGCTTGCCAAAATACCAGCGGCCCTTAACTTAGATGTACAGGAGAAGGGGTATTTTCCGCACCTTTTCAATAAACCACAAAATGCAGAATATATCGGTCCCTATCCTGCAAAAGAGTTTTACGGTTATGAGACAATGAGTGAAGCCGAGCGTGTCAGATTTGACACATGGTATTCACATGTATGGGGTGATATCTTTGACTTCAAGAAAGAACTCGCTTTCTACTGTAGGAATGATGTAATTATTCTACGCGAAGCGTGTACACGCTACAGAACGGAATTTATAACTTTCACAAACATCGACCCGTTCAAGTCAATAACATTACCAGGTGTGTGTATGAAAACATTCAAAACAAATTTTCTCTCGCGCGACACGTTGGCTCTAACACACAGCCATGCCTATATTAAACAACACAAGACGTTTTCAAACGCATCTATCCAATGGCTTGAATTTCTCAAGCAAAGTGAAAATGTGGAGATAGAACATGCACTAAACTATGGTGAGCGGGCCATCGGCCCATATCACCTTGATGGTTATTATGAGGATGCTAATGGAATAAAGACAGCCTTTGAGTACTTAGGGTGCTTTTTTCATGGGCATTCTTGTAGATTTAAACCAGAAGAAATTCAACCTTTATCGAAAGTGACTTTTGGTGATCTCAGAAGACAGTCGGATACAAAACTAGAAACCCTCCGAAAAGTGTACGACTTGCGTGTCATTTCAATCTGGGAGTGTGAGTGGGAGGGGTTAAAACAGACAGATCCTGACGTCAAACAGTTTATGCAATCTTACGAAAGAGCCGAGAGGCTGAACCCTCGTGATGGTCTATACGGCGGCCGTACAAATGCCTACAAATTGTATCACGAAACAGCTGAAGATGAGAGGATCGACTACTTAGATTTCACATCGCTATACCCGTTCGTTCAGTCGAGTAAAAGGTATCCTATAGGTCATCCTAAAATTATATTCAAGGACTTTGAAGGGATAGAGAGCTATTTTGGCCTCATAAAGGCTGAAGTCCTTCCACCGCGTGGATTGTATCATCCGGTTCTACCTTACAGGTGCAGGGATAAGTTGATGTTCCCTCTGTGTAGAACCTGTGCCGAAAATCAGATTCAGGACACACAATGCTGCCACACAGAGGCTGAGAGATGTATTGCAGGGACTTGGGTGAGCATTGAGCTCCAAAAGGCAGTTCAACACGGCTATCGGATAATAAAAATACACGAGGTCTGGCATTACCCACACACGTCCGACACATTATTCACAGAATATGTTAAAACATTCCTTAAACTGAAACAAGAAGCCTCGGGGTATCCGCCCGATGTAATGACAGAGACAGAAAAACAATCTTACGTAGCTGATTACCTGGAGAAAGAAGGGATCCAGTTAGATCCGTCTAAAATAATAAAAAATCCGGCAAAAAGATCCATTGCTAAGCTTATCTTGAATACACTTTGGGGGCGATTCTGCCTCAGATCTCACCTCGCACAGAGTGAACTCGTGTCAGACCCAGAAGAATTTACTCAGCGTCTCTTCAGCCACGCCCATGTAATACGTCATTTCTCTTTCGTATCTGATTCAGTGGCTTTGATTCAGTCGAGTAGTTTAACACAAGACCCCTCTCCCACGCGTGATGTAAATATTCTCGTGGGTGCTTTTACCACCTGTTACGGACGACTTGAGTTGTATAATCTTTTGGACAAATTAGCCGAACGAGCGATTTATGCCGATACAGACAGCGTGATTTTTGTGTCAAAACCCGGTGATTGGACGCCTGAAACAGGGTCATATCTTGGCGAGTTAACGAGCGAACTAGATTCTGGTCAGCATATTATCCAGTTTGTGTCATCTGGCCCGAAATCTTATGCCTTTAAAACAAACACCGGTCATTCATGTCTTAAAGCTAAAGGAATCACGTTAACAGCAGAGAATGCCCAAATAGTTACACTACAGAGCCTGACCGATCTTGTGCGAGCCTATGTCGAAACAGGTGTCAAATTACACCTGTCGGCAAAAACAGACACCATCACACGAAATAAGAGGGGGTTTACATTGCACAATAGGTCAAACGTGAAAAAATTTTCACTAGTTTACGACAAGAGGGTCTTGCAAAGAGACTATACAACATTACCTTACGGATTCTAGTAATATATTTTTAAAAATGTGTGAAACAGATGTGTTCGACTGGAGAATGCATCATCCGTTCTCCAGCATCGTGGTTGGACAAAGTGGATCCGGGAAGACTTATTTTGTGAAAACTTTGATGTATAATTCACAGAAAATGTGTTCTGTCAAGTTTGATAATTTTGTGTACGTGTATACATCCTGGCAACCAATGTATGATGAAATGTCACATGCTTTTGATATTAAATTCATTGAAGGTATACCAAAGAAACTGGATGATGAATCGTTATTTCCTCCTACTAAAGTGTCTCTTTTGATCTTGGATGACGTCATGACTCAAGCTGCTTCTAACGGTGAAGTCGAGAACGTTTTTACACGCCTAGTACATCACATGAAGATTAGCTGTTTGCTATTAATACAGAATCTGTTTTTCCAGGGTAAATCTACCAGAACAATAGGTCTTAATACAAATTATTTAATAATATTTAAAAACCCTCGCGATAAGCAGCAGATTGGTATTCTGGGTCGCCAAATGTACCCATCCAATGCACGATTTTTTATCGAGGCGTATAACGATGCAACTGAACGTCCTCACAGTTATTTGTTAATCGATTATAAACCACACACACCTGAAAAATTCAGGCTCAGAACGGATTTACTATCAGACTATCCGGTGGTGTACGTTCCGAAGTGAAAATGAGCACCCGGCTATCCAGAAATCTCTACCTCTTAAAAGTATTATACAAGAGCTCACCCAAACAGCGACGTGTTATTCTCCAATCATCACCCGACGAGTTAATATTGGCTCTATGCGAAGTGGCTCTCAATATTCTTCATGGTAAAATCCCCTTAACTCTGAAACAGCACGGGACTTTAAAAAGAAGGAAAAAAGAATTAAAATACGTTGCAAATAAAAAGATTAATATAAACAGAAAGAGACGTATGATTAACCAAAAAGGTGGATTCATACTTCCCCTTCTCAGTGTAGCACTCCCTTTCATAACCAGTTTAATAACTAGAAACTAACTCTGAAGAGAAAAATGCAACATACCGAGAAATTATATCTTGTACCAAAACATCAACTCGATAGACTAAGGACTGCTCCGGCTCCTGAAAATATTCATACGGTTGTGGAGAATGATCTGGATTCATCTATTAGAGATATACTACAGAAGCATGATTTGAACGCTTACGAAAAATCCAAGCTCTACACTAATGTTTTACAACGATTCTTAAGTGTGGTAAAACAAGGTGTTATGGAAAGTAACACTCTAACTCTTGCATTGCCTGAACACGAGACACCTGTCCCCCCCCATACCCCGGATGTTAGGAATGATGGCGTCAGTGAGGACCCAGTCGTCTCAGAAGTTTTAAACAATATTCCTCACAGAAGCTTAAAAAATGTAAAATATATTATGGATAAAATGTCCAAAGCCAAACACGTGTCTTCATGGACAGATGATGGCGAATTTGTTTATAAAGGGAGAATCATACCAGGATCCCATATATTTGATCTGGTAAAGAGTGTAACATCATCACAAATGATCCAAGACAATCGCCGGCCTGTAGGTTGGTACGAGTTTCTGGATGCATTTGCGGGATTAAAGATTCCTTATTCGACTGTAACCAACCATAATGTAAGACGGATGATTGAAACGATTAAAACAAAAACGCACGCGGATGACTTTGGTGCTGTACCTACGAAGTCTTTGAAAAAACGCCACACACACACACACCCACAGGACTCTGATGAAAACGTATTTAACTCCCCCAGAGTAGATGCCCACCAGTGGATGAATTTTTAACAAAATATATGTAATGGCATAGCTACGTGTTTTTTTTTACAAAATATTATCATGTATGGGATTTGTATCTGTGTTTTTTTTGTTTTTTTTTAACTATGTATGTTATTCTACACTATGTTGTTAACATCTATGTGTTATTGTTTTTGATGTCAAATAAAAGAAAGAAAATGAAATTATTCATCTGTTTACGACTCGCTTTTATTCATTACATATTCTTTATTCATTACATATTCTTTATTTATTCGTACACAGGAATTAATAAGACTGGAACATTTTACCAGACTGTACACATTGGATACATTTAAATCTTTTACTAACACAGACCATAGGTTTCAATTTTTTCACAAAAAGAGACACCATAGTATCATTTCTTAATAGATTATCGTTATGGTAAAATTTCATTATATCTTTATACTCAACACCCCGTGAAATATGATACAGGAAAAATACACAATGTTGTCCACAGGTGACTGATGTAAAATCTTGGACTTGTCTGGTAGAATAATGAACTCGTGTAGAATTGTTTTTTAGAAACTCGAGAATGGATGAAGGAAAAAATTCTGAATACGGAGGATTCCCAAAACTGTCGAAAAAACACCCGACCCCATTTCGATCGATATACATAGCTAGCCAATGGCGTCCCGGTTCGTCCGATCGATCCGTATTACAGATTAATAGAGTCGGGAGATCTGTCAGCGGTTCTTTTGGAAAATGATCGCTAGCAAGTACTCCTAAAAAATTTACATTACACGTAATGTTATCCATAATTTCCGTTAGCTCTACAGTGTTCATTTCAACTCTTCAGTAATGGTCTGCTAACACCTGTCTTCTGTGTGATATCTCAAGCAGAGAATCGTAGGTCGCATAAATTAAAATGTTTACTGTGTTTTGTAGAGGTTCTCTAAAACGGACTTCCAACCTTATATTGCCTGACCTGATCAAAGACACGTGCTGCTCACACTCTGAATCTGGTGTAAGGTTATAGGCAAACAGTGTGTAGCCGTTGAGAAAATCCTCCCTGTCTATAGCGAGAGAGTGATTCTTCAGATGTCGCCCCGTGGCTGTAACCAGCTGATAATATTCTTTTACCGCGTTGCCTAAATTAAATTGTGGCTGAAGAGGACGGTTAGGGACATGTCCACCATCTGATGTGATATTTAAATATTCAACGTGAAAGTGTTTAAAAGCAAACGGGTTTTTATCGTATGCGCCAGTGAAAGCATCATTATCCGTCATTGCTATAATGATGGATTTCGGAAGAGTTCCAAGGAAGAGATTTTCGTGGTTTGAGACCCGAGCTCCAGCCGGTACAGAAAAGGATTTAACACAGACCTTATCATAAGAATATTTTGCTGTGGCCGCCAGTAGCGCCTGGGCGTGGCCTAAACGGAGTGAGGGGGAGACAGACACTCTTTTGATAAAAAGAGATGCGGAGATTATTTTTAGTTTATAATCGATCGCGTCCCCACGCATAAGACAGAATTCATCTTTTGCTCTTGTTAAACGAATACGAATATCAACACCGTTCAAAATTAATTTCGGTTGAAAAAATATATCGCTGTGTATCGGAGCCAGTAGCTCGACAACGTTACTCCCGTCTGTAAACGCAGCTCTTTTTGTTAAACCTGCATTAGCCCCTGCCGGATCTGTAGCATCCATATGGCCCGCTGTATCTTTATAAAAAAGTCCTGCTGAAAAGTTATTCTCTAGGGTATCTTTTCCATAATTAATAAGCATTTCCAGAATGCACCTGTACGGATACGTGCTGGATGACTGTGACACTAGTCGATCTCCTAGGGACACGTCCACCTGCGAGAAAATGCATGCTCCAGGATAGTTAATCAAAGACACCGGAGCTCCTTGTGGTACGTCATCTCCGTTTGGCAGAGTTATTTTCACACGGGTATATAACATTGTGTTATTCAGATCTGTGTAATCTTCACCAGTCCCTGCGATGAAAAACTCAATCGGAGAAGCATCATTAATCGCTGACATGGGTGGGATTTCCACATAAGTGTTTTTCTCAATAGCTGTCTGAGTCAAAGGAAGGGTAAAAATATCCAGTTCGGATTTAATACATTCGTCTGATAATGCATGAATCAATGACATGATTTAGAAGATAGTGTTGCTGCGTCTTTTCAAACTTGTAGATCTTTTTACACACTTCGTCCGGCTTCTTCCTCTCTTTTTCGCAACTGGGCGCTTCTTAGTGACGCGTCTAGTCTTCTTTACACCATGACCACGCCCCCTCCTCATACGGGTCCCAGGGGGCTTCAATCCTCTACGCATGACCATAAGCCCATGACCGCTCTGAGTCTCAGTGTTATCATTATTATTAAATGACTTTGACAAGGCACTGGTGACTACATCACTTACTATATTTTTTGCCGCAGCTTTTATGTGTGGCTTTGCTATACTGAAACCCCTTCTTAGAAACGGGATTGCCATACGATATAATCCACGAAAGAGACCTCCGATCCCTGACGCAAAACTGGAACCGTACATAACACCGCTTCCGGCATACCCAGGCATGCCGTGTCCAGTCTGGGACTGATAATATGATATGTAGCGGTGGGGGTCTTCTTGGTAGGGATGGAGATAAGCCATTTTTAAAACAAATGTTTTCTCACTGGTCTAAAGTGCAGCTTCGTCACAACTTTGCCGTAGGTGAATCGTACGTCTTTATTCTGATCGTCTTTAATCTCGATGCCGATATCTGATATGATGTTTTTATTAAGACGAACGTAATGAGGCTTGTTGTATCTGACACTGACTGCTTTGTTAGTGGTCGGTTCAATATGTATCGTCTCTAATAATGGAACATACGCGTCACCGACTGCTTGATATTCTATTATATCTATGTATACAAATAGAGTGTAAAATCCTCCGTTTATATCAGCCTGATGTGGTGCGTATGTGCGCTGTTCTTCGTGTTCATCAGAACTGTTTAGATTTTCAATAGGAACGCCGGGTTTTAATCCTAGAATAATGGCTAGCTTTCCGTAAAACGTTAGCGATGCTCTCTGATTTGATTTCAGAGATATCTTATTGTTTATATTATCGTACCTGAGTTGCACTCGTGGTGGAAGAGCTGCGTTTATTTCCTTGAGTAATACTAAAATATCCTCAAAATAACCGTATTTTATTTTTAGGTCTTTCCGAAAAGTTTCAATACTATCCCCGCGCACTTTGCTACGTTCATCCACGTTTAAACATGTTGTACATTCAATAATAAAAGTAGCGTCTTCCTCGTTGAAAGTATACCAAGTTTTTGGATAGTGGAACTCAACCAACGCCACTTCCCATAATCCTTTTAAATGTATTGCTCTTGCCAGTCTAGTTCTGTAATTACCTATCTGATTTTCGGGGTAAACATGACCTGATGCATTACACGGCAGCGTGACGTAGAACCCCTCCTCCTCAGACATTTTTTTTTTAAAAATGAGAACGTGAGCGACTCTCCTAATGTTTTAAAGGAGTGTGAAGATCAATCACCTGTTTTTCAGGAATCCAGCTATTGAATTTTGATGGCCATCCAAACCATTTCACCAAAACGTACGTGGCTTTTCCGCGTCTCTTTTTATCGAGAATTTTTTCGACCTTAAATGATTTATCATCGCTCACAATGATTTTTTGGAGTTCTTTTTCGTAAAAAAAACCCTGTATTATTTCTCCATCATAGTCTTGTAATTTATACACCGGTACATCCCTTGGTATACAAGATGCTATTGTAAAATATTCTTCGGTATAGTTCTGCTCATAGCCTTTGGCAAATATATTTCGGACTTTAGATATTCTGACCACATCCCCCACTGAGAATTTAAAGACGGGTGTCTTTTTAACCATTTTCCCGTATAAATTGTTGAATACCACAGATTCGTTTTCTTTATTTACGTCCAGCGGTCGCATTTTTATGGATTTGTGATAACTGGAGTTATACCCATCTGTCAAATCTTGCAATATATCACAGTAGCGTTTGGAATTTATAGCTGTAAGATACCTCCACATTCGCCCTTTTAAAGTTTTATTAAACCTTTCGACTACACTCGCTTTTAATTCAGAAGCTGTTGCAAAATGTGTTATATTATATTTTTTCATCATCTGCTGAAAAGGCCTGTTGAAAAACTCTGCACCCTTATCTGTCTGTAGTTTGATGGGTACACGTCCCTCTTTCAAAACGGACAAAAAAGCTTTAGTTACTTCGGACGATGATTTATTTTGGAGCACCCTTGTCCACGCGTATTTTGAGAAAATATCAATAATAGTTAAAATATATTTAATATTGTCGTTCTCTTTTGAGTATGCTGTCATATCGACTAAATCAGCCTGGAACTGTTGGTCTTTCCCATACACCACCACGCGGTTCCGTTTATAATGTATTGGTGCGGTTCGATGGAGTGTGTATGTGTCCTGACTAGCGAGCCAATCACTCACGTCTTTATCAGATAATCTTACACCGTGTTGTTCTAATACAGCTTGTTTTAATCTATCTTTACCCCCTAAAGCTCCAGAGCTCGCTGGGTCGTAATATATTTTTTTCATTAGTTCTGCCATGTCAACGCTATGAGATTTCAGTCATAATGATTCGAATTACAAATTTGTTCAGTATTTATTTATTTTATTATTTCACAATATAAAAGTCACAAACATTTTTTATTTCACAATATAAAAGTCACAAACATTTTTTATTTCACAATATAAAAGTCACAAACATTTTTTATTTCACAATATAAAAGTCACAAACATTTTTTATTTCACAATATAAAAGTCACAAACATTTCCAAACAACGAAAATTATTTTATTAGAAAGTTACAAACATTTTTTTTATTTCACAATATAAAAGTCAAACTTTTTTTATTATTTTACAATATAACGTTACAAAAAAAAAAACATTTGAAAACAACGAAAATGATTTTATTATATCACACAAACAAAAAATAAAATTTCACAGACATTTCAAAATTCTTCTCCATAATGTATTCGACTATAAAATCAATAATATTACATACATCAGGGTTTTCGTTACTTAACAAACTGCAGACATCTGTTACATACGTACAAATACACAATATATTTCCTATTCTAAAAAGAGAGTTCTGATCTTTAGACATTAGATCGATAATGTTTTTGATGACAGCAGATGGTATGTTGTCGGAAGTGACAGAAATGTTTATCATATGATCCCATTCGTCCGATAATCCTCTCACGACATTCATTAAATCCATCACCCGTTTTTCATCCGAAGTTATGACGGTATTTGTATTCCAATTATTCCGGATAATCTTGTGGAGTAGGCTAGATATTCCACATTTAACACGTGATTTAAAGAAATATTTTGTAATCCATGAGGTAGAGCAGAAGTTTCCCATTTTCAAACCTGTGTGATTTCCGGATCTTCAGATACAGCAAGTTTCCATTTATCCACAGCCGTGTAAATGATTTCCTCGCATGATTCGTCGATTAATTTCTCACGGATTAAAGATAATTGTTCCACTATGTACATTTCATCTTTGAGGCCGTATAAAATTACCTCAACAGCTCCCTCAATCCTCTGGAGATGAGGTTTGCCTCCGTACTGACTCAAGGCCTGAGCCAATATGTTTTTTAATTCCGGGGTGTGAAGTTTCAGACTGATTTCTTCAAAACATCCGTAAAAATAATATGCACAAGGTTCAAACAAGCAACTGTGTCTTGTCTGCGAAGGATGATCCACTGTGCAGCCGAGACACTCTTTCTTCATTTGTTTGTCAATCAAAATTTCCAGAATGAGAGCTAAAATAGCTTTGATAATCCGGTGACCTGTATCTCCGAGACATCCGTCCGTCTCATCGACAGTTGTGTCTGGGGTCTCGCTCGCGGGAGAGGGTGTTGAAACTCCGTAGTTTCTGAGGAAAGCCAAATTGTGGTATCCGAGATCTGTACAAAATTTATTTATCCAATCGATGCTTTTGTGAGGTAATCCATCTGTACCATCCGGTAATCCATCAGTAGTTCCAATTAGTTGTGAAGAAGAGTCACTTCCTTGAGACATGATGCGTGAATGAGGTAAGCTTTCAAGAGACACCCCTTTTAAAGTTTGTAGATTGTGGGTGGAGTTATGCGGGAGCCCTTCCTACACGGTACATCCCACTCTGGGTGAAAGAGCTTCACTTTGATGTTTGTGTAACGCTCGTATGCATGGGTCCAGTGGAAAAGCTGATCTACCTTGGAAAAAATCTTAGCCATCACAGGTAGATCTTTCCATTGGAACATGAATTTGAGATCATATAATTTCAAATGATCTTTTTCACATATAGGCCATTGAAATTCCGGATTTGCACCACAGTCGCTACAGAGAATAAAAACATAATCGTTCGGGTGCTTGTTAATCTGATCCCCTAAAATTCGGTATCTCGTACCCATAATTAAACCATTCCATTCACCGATAAAAAGAGGCGTGTCCGTACCTTCTTGTAAATCCGGCCACACTTTTGAATAGAATAAAACCCAATCTCTTTCAGTGAATTTTAACGAAGGTTCATCCGTGGAGTTTCTGGTAAATCTTTCGTTGTTATCCACGTTAAAAAATCTGACTTCTCTGTTGATTTTGTCATAATCATATGTACACGCACGTCCATCTGACAAGTGAAAACTATATATCACAGAATCTTCCGGCTCGTGAAGAAATTGTGTTAAGCATGGCCCGTGCGTTCCTCGTTTTTTTCGTGGAGCTAAAGTCAAATCTTCCATAGCTTCAGCAATGTTTCTCTCTGGAGTTTTCGGAGGGGCAGCCATTGCCATTGTAGATTATCTTGTAAGATCACAGGTAGTATTTCACTGTAAGTTTGCGCTCCTTTTTAAACATCTCATGTGACTGTGACGTTGTGGGGAGGGAGGGAGGGAGGGATTCCCACGTGACGTCATTTTTTACACACACCCTTAAATCAAAATTGACCTCTCAGCTTTGAGAGGGGTGTGTTAGGGGGTGTGGTCTCTTCGAGCCGTTGCATCGGTTTTCTTTGGTCATTTAAGTTCGACCACCGAGATGACCGGATGTGTTTTCAATTTGGGAGCTTGAAGGGAGTGTGGGAGATTCCCACGATGACATCTGTTGTGGGTGGGATAGGGGCGGAGTTTGGGTCTGTCTCTCTGGAAGGGTCACAGAGCTTCATTTCTGACTGGGCTCCGGAGTGAGAGGACGCTGTCCACTCTGCTCCACTACAACAAAACACTTTTGTATCTTTTAAACTCTGACTCCTTTAACAATTGGTATGTAAAAACGTAGCACTTTTTAACAGTGTTTGTGTTTTATGTAAAAAGTTTTACAAAATACTGTGTGAAAGTTAAATGCTTACAAGTCAACATTTTAAAAATTATCTTTTTGTCAATGTTGTTTTAATGTTTTAACATCTCATTTTTTAATAACTATTTTTAGAGAAAAAAATACAATTTCAACTCATTTCATTAATGTTTTAATGTTTTTTAACCTTAAAAGTTTAACGTTTAAAGAGATGAATGTACATCTGTCTTCTTTAATAAAAAACACTGATCTCACACTCTTGACTATGTTTTTATTTCTTAAAAAAGTTTTAAATATACACTGTTTAGAACTACTGAGCGTGGGAAATTTCTCACGCTTCAGATGTTCAACCCATAAGGAGGTGTGGCGTAAGTCCGATTTTCCCACGGTGTGTACGTACAGCCCATAAGTGGGAGGAGCTAGCGTGGGAAATTCCCACGGTCAAAGGGGGCGGGGCTTAGAGGGTCATAAAGCAATAAACCTGTCAAAAGTTTGATTGAAAGGACCCTCCATTCTCTCTGTTGTACATCAACTAAAACATGACTGACTAAAAAAATTGATTCTTTAAAAATAAGTGAATTGACGTTCCTTCATAAAAATAAGAAGCGAATAAAAAGAGAAAAAGTTATTTTTACCCAGCCCTATTTTAAATCAAAATTCATATGGATTATGCGAAATAAACATGCAAACTAAATCATTTATTCTTCTATAATCAGCAGAGATTTATTATAATGATTTGACTTTATAATAATGAAAACAATTACATGAAAAAAGTAGAATGACTTTACAATTGAATAAAAAAAAAGTTAAGGAAAGCTTGATTAAAAAAAAATTAGAAATGTTTTTTGGAGTTGAAATATTAAAAGAGGGTTATTATTCAGTTGTGTACTTCCCATATTAAGAAGATAATGAAAACTAATTTTAGAGGGCAAATAAATAATTTATTATTAAGATTGAGCTTATAAACCAAATTGAGATTTACAATCATTGGACATTGACTGAAGTACCTCGGATAAGGATGAAGAAGAAAATGAATAAGCCAGATCCTGGGTGTCTGGGTCGAAGAGGATATCTACACCGCAAGAGAACTCTTAACTGTATAAGGGATTTTTGTGTTTGACATGTTCTACATAACTGTGACAATAAGACAATGCTGAACCAATTTCATCCACAAACTTGTAACAATGTTTGATTTTTGATTAGGGAGGATTCGAGTCTTTTACTTTCTCCATTGAAAAAGAAAAAAACAACTGAAAGAAAGAAAATGTATGGAGAGAGATGTTTGGCTCGATTGCTCCTCCGGAGTATGGTGGCATAATTTCAGTCATTGAAAATAAGAATGAGTGACATAATTTAGTCACTAAGGTAGTATAACTGAGGGGACTGGATTTTGAAACTACACTCTGGAAAAGGATAGCGAATGTGGGGCTTAAATAAGCCCCAGAGGAGGGAATGTTGAAGATTTTATTATTTAGAAAATAAGTAATTTAACTGTTTTTGTACACTATTATTTCCTTGTCTGTGGGTGACTTTTGCTTGACTTTGGAACCTGAGAGCACAAGGTGTTGTCACAGCAGAAAATTCTATTTCAGTAATGTCACATGGTACAAAACTATTTCTCAAAATACCTATAGAATGTATTACCATGTTTGGGACAAGGAGAGGGTATATACGTTTGCTGGGCAATTTTTCTGGAGGGTCTTGTCTGCAGAGGGACACTCGGCTTTGTTTGTTAATAAAGTCTAATTTTTTCTGATGTCAAATATCTTTGAAGTCATTCCCCTGAAAATAATTAAACAACAACACTGGCCGTGACTCGATCAAACAGCAGCAGGGCACATGGATGACATCACGTCCCTGGACAATGACGCATGCCAAAGAGCAGGTAGGCCGTGCTCTTATTTGCACCGGACGCTGGGCCATTGGCCACACATTAAACAATTACGAGTGGGAGGGGCGATAGACCGTCCTGCTACATAACCATCTAACAAACACCAAACTTATCTATCTATCTATCTATCTATCTATCTATCTATCTATCTATCTATCTATCTATCTATCTATCTATCTATCTATCTATCTATCTATCTATCTATCTATCTATCTATCTATCTCTGTCATGAAGAGCCTCTAACTCTCCACCCATCCATCATGTCCAGCTCTGATCTCCTGCTGTCAGACTCACTGTTTTGGACGATGTCCTGCATCTTCTTCCAGACTCTGAACGGCAGGTTGCCCAAGTATCGTGGCACATGAATCAAAGCTCCAGAAGCCATCTGTGGATCCGGCTGTGAGCTCTGGACTCTGGAAGAACATTCAGGAGTCAGAACTGCAGTGGCTTTGGATCAGAACCAGAGAGACCAGAGACAGGAGCAGATCACTCACCTTTCCATTGAGACTGGAAACTCCTGCAGAACAAACACACCATTTATCATCAAGAACTCAATCAATCATCAATCAATCAACCAATGATCTGAAATCAGACCTTCAGAAAGCAGACGTCATTGGCTTCCATCATCTCCTCCATGTCTTTGATTGTGTGTGAAAGAGCTGAGATGTGTGTGTTCATCTCCTCCAGCTTCTCCTTCATCCTCTGCTTCTTCTGCTCCTCTTCCTCCCTCAGTGCAGTGACTGTAGCTTCTTCTTCATCTCTGAGAAACTGATGAAGCTTCTCAAACTGCTGTTTAATCTGACGCTCTGTGTGCTCAGCTTGAGACTGAAATCAAAGCACATTCACTTCAATCATCTCAATCGACACACATCATTAATATCCAAGATAAACTCGGATACCCAACATAAAACGGATCCAGAAGCAGATTGCTGCTAGTCATTTACAGAAATAATAAACTGGAATCCATTATATCAAATCATAACTGTATATAGTGATTCATCAGCTGTAATGAAAATGACTCTCGTCTCTGTTTCCTCACCTTGATGTGTCGAACTGTTTTCTCAAAATCTCCTTTCAGTTTTTCATTGTGTTCAAGTTTCTCTTGTAAGGACTCCAGTGCTGTATTGAGCTCCTCCTAGAATTGAACAAAAATACATTAAAACACCAGATTACAGTGAAGAGGCAAGGCAAGGCAAGTTTATTTATATAGCACATTTCATACACAATGGCAATTCAAAGTGCTTTACATAGAAGAAATTAAAATAATAAAAGGAAATAAGAATAATTAAAACAGAGGACAATACAGTGATATGATCATATAATGCAGTGAAAAAGTATTTGCCCCTATCTCACACTAAATTGATTCAGAAATTAAAACCTACCATAAAACAAAGGCAACCTGAGTAAACACAAAGTAGTTTGTAATTGACAATGTTATTTATTGAAACAAAAAAGTTCTCCAATACCAACTGGGCCGGCGTGAAAATGTATTTGCCCCCGTAGTTATTACAGTTTTTCTCAGTCGCTTTGGTGCATTTCTCACATCACTATTTACATTTGCACAACAGTTAATGCAGTTCTCAAAACAATTAGTACAAACTGCAAAACCTAGTTGATAACCTGCAAAAGCGTGTCACTTGCTCAAAATGGAGAGCTCATTCCTCAAACGCAAGTTTTCATGCCAATGAAAGTGTCAATGTCATCAAGATGAAAAGTCCTGACACCATTGTTTATGAACAAGATAGTCAAATGGCTTTGTCATGTTTTCATTATGACAGTTTACTCTGTAAATGTTTTCCAATGCAAAAAAAGTCAGATCTTGGTGACACTACCTGAAAATGCTCAAGACAGCACTATATACTATTTGCACAGCCATTTGAAAAATACAGTGAAGTTACACATTACTGTATTTAGTGAGGTAACTGAGTACAAGACACTGAATATGTATGTTTCACATTTTTACTGCATATGCTCTTTGCAATTCTAGTTTGTTCACAGCATTGTGCAAAAGAAAAAAAATACACCCTTATTTACAACAAACATAAACTCGCTTTGGGTCGAGCTGTGCACAACTGTAAACAATATTGCAGTACATATTGGAACTGAACATACAACATAAATAGTACTGTAATCATTCATGCACATCCAGACGTTCCTCATCAGTGAAAGCTGAGATTCACCTGAGAGAAATTGTTCAATTTAGGAGACATTTTCAGGAAAAAAAAAAGATTTAAAAAAATGTGTAAAATTTGCGTGACAGATTTTGACAACTAGTTCAACATTTTTGTATGTAATGACTCAAGCAATGAAATGAGGACTATTAGTTTTATATGGAATGACTATTCAGCATTCACAAGTATAGTTAATTTTGACTGACATGACATAAGCAAATGATAATGTTATAAAACAGCAGAGAGTTGTATGAAAGCAATTGATGCATGTCCAAAAGCATTTGCAGTTTGTTGGAAGGAATGAGAAACTGCTACTATGATGTGCACAAATGACTAAATGTTGTGGAGGTTGAACTATGTAAATAGTGGTGTGAGAAATGCACAAAGCGACTGAGAAAAACTGTAATTCCTCAAATCTATGAAACTGCATTTATAATGTAGTTCAGCTGGACTAAACACAACCAGTCCTGATCACTGCAGGCCTGTTCAATCAGATCAACACTGAATACTGAAGCCTGATTGGTTCACATTTGTACAGACAAATTACTTTTCAGCCCACTAAAAAAAAAAAAGAACCTGGCGGGGCCGACTGCATATTTAAGTCATGCTGAAAACTGTTTTCATCAGAATTGTTCTCCTTCAAACGTGAAGATCATCTCCTCGCTGTCTCCAAAGAGAAGAAGATAGGAGCCTTTCTGCTTATCATTGAAACAAGCCTCAACTAGCGGATTAACGGCTCTTCGACAGCTAAAGCTGACTCGCTGCTTCTCCTCTGGGCTATCCGGCAACTCTTCAAGAGACAATATCACTATTAAAAGAGCAAACTTGAGTGACATTTGTTTGCAAAATGCCGTGCCACGAGTGTTGCTCCTGCAGGGCTCCCTGCTTCCCTCATCTGGAGCGAGTGCCATGGTTTCATTTGGCGGCTCCGAGGAGGACTTTGATGACACTATGTCTCTGAAGCAAACTGAGCAAACTCTGTTATAAGTCATGGTACGCTCCCTAATTATCACGCATCCACTATTCCTCTTCTTCTGCCCTCAACTTGTTTGGCGGTGTGGAGGAAAAAGGCTACACCAAGCTTCCCCCATTGGGAGAGACCATCCGCACATCTCTGCCTAAAGCTGCCCATCCCTCTGAGCCGTGCAGAACTAGATCCTTCAAGTCTACCAGGCCAACCTTCTCTGCACTATGGATGAAACTGGTCTTGACCCGACGGCCTTCAAAGAGCTCTGCAGCGTGACCGACCTCGCCCTGCGTGCCACTAAGTCTACGGCCCAAGCGATTGGTCGTGCCATGGCCAGTTTGGTGGACCACCTTTGGCTGAACCTGATGGAGATCAAGACAAGACAGCCCTCCTTGACTCCCCGTCTCTCTCTCGGGTCTGTTCGGGTCTGCAGTGGACGGCTTCGCTGAGCGTTTTACAGGCCCAGAAGTCGTCACAGATCATGCACCACTTCAAATAGAAAACATTCCTCTTTTGCAAAGCGCTTTGAGTACCTAGAAAAGCATTATATAAATGTAACAAATTATTTTATAAATTATTATTATATCAGCCTCTTCAACCCCTCGCCGCCCAGAGCCTGGCTTGGGAAGCTTTTACCGGCATGTCAGATTGGGTTTTAGAAATAATCAAACAGAGTTACTCGCTCCAGTTCTCTCGCAGGCTCCCCTGCTTCAGGAGTGTGACTAACACTTCAGTCTCGGACATCGACGCTCACGTCCTCCGAGCTGAAGCACAAGCTCTGCTAGCGAAGGGCGACTCAGGCTTTTACAGCCGCTTCTTCCTCGTTCCAGTGAAGGATGGCGGCCTGAGGCTCATCCTCGATTTGAGATGTCTGAACCGCGCTCTGGCAAGACGGCCGTTCAGAATGCTAATGCTAACTTTGAAACAAATCCTCTCACAGATCTGAAGATCAGAGGGAGATCAAAATGCAAACTTGTTCATGGGCAAATTTGAAGCAGACTTTGTGTATTCTTCAAGTAACATTTTTCATCACTGTTTGAAGTGTTGGTTTCGATATATTGACGATGTGTTTTTCGTTTTTAGTGGAACAGTTGAAGAACTTAATCAATTTCACGAATTCTTAAATTCCAGACTTGACTCCATACGATTTTCATTGGAATACAGTATGTCTTCTATATCGTTTCTTGATGTTAAGGTTTTTAGATCTACTGGACAGACTCTTCAGACGACAGTATATCGTAAATCCACAGATAAGAATAATTTTTTACATTCTAAAAGTTATCACCCTCCATCTATGAAAAAAAGCCTCCCGTATAGTCAGTTTTTGCGTATAAGAAGGATTTGTAGTACTGATGAAGAATTTGAAAACCAGGTGAAAGTAGTATATAATCGGTTCCTTTCAAAAGGTTACGATAATATGAATCTCGACTCGAGTTTGGACAGGGTACGTGGTATTGAACGTGAATCACTTTTTAAGAAAAAAACAGTCATTTCAGATAATCGAGTTGTCTTATCTACGACATTTTCTCCCCTTTCGGGTAAGATCAAATCAATAGTGAATAAACATTGGCATATTTTATCGAGTGACACACAGATCGGCCAGACTTTTCAAAACCCTCCGCTTTTTGCTTATAAGAGATCACGTAATTTGAGAGATATGCTGGTTAGAGCTGATTCTTACACTTCGCCTACCAATTGGCTTACAGCCCTTGATCCGGGCAATTTCCCTTGTAGGAGTTGCATTAATTGTAATGCGATGATTATGGGTAATTCCTTTTCACATCCACGGACCGGCAAGACATTCTCTGTGAGAGGGAGAATTACTTGCCGTACGTCCTTTGTTGTTTACTTGCTCAAATGCCCATGTGGGCTCTGTTATGTTGGTAAAACAAAAAGAGAGTTAAGAACAAGATTACACGAACACAAAAGTAACATACGCAATCACGATATTAAGTCACCCGTGGCGAGACATTTTAATGAGTTTGGACATGATATCTGTACTTTGAAATTTCAAGGCATTGAGTTAGTTAAACCTTTTCAACGGGGTGGAAATAGGGAGCGTTACCTTCTTCAGCGAGAGGCATTTTGGATTTATACACTTCAAACAGTATACCCTAATGGTTTAAATGAAGAATTGCCTTTGAATTGTTTTTTATGAAATCATGTAATTTGTCATTGAAATCATGTAAAAATGTATTTACCATGTATTCTGAAATTAATTTCTTTATACAGTTCAAATAGTATACCCTAATGGTCTAAATGAAGAATTGCCTTTGAATTGTTTATGAAATCATGTAATTCGAAATTATTATTATTTCTTTGTATTTTTTTTTTTTTTTTTTTTTGTATTTACCATGTATTCTGAAATTAATTTGTTTATACACTTCAAACAGTATACCCTAATGGTTTAAATGAAGAATTGCCTTTGAATTATTATTTTTTATGAAATCATGTAATTTGAAATTATTATTATTATTATTATTATTATTATTTTTTTTTTTTTTTTTTTTTTTTTGTTTAAATTGTTCATAAGGGTCACATGGATATTACATATGGTATGTTGTGTTATTCCTGGTGTTTCCACAATGTTGGTAACTTGATGCACCTGAAGGTGCTGATGATTTGCGGAATGAGGTTCACCTGTGAGGTGTTTCTTTTTTAAAAAACAATCTTTTCGGTGTTTCATAGTACACACTGATGATGGCTTAGGCCGAAACGCGTCTGTGAGGACATGGTAATAATAAATGTATGAAAATAGAACCTGAGAGTGCGGTTTTTCATCTTTACTTTTTATAAAAGGTCGCCACATCTTCTCTAACGTTCGTCGTCTTTTGAATGTTCTTTACACCCCTCAATCCCAGGACACCCCTGAAATTGTAGTTTCACTAGATGCCGAAAAGGCATTTGATCGGGTGGAATGGGATTACCTTTTTTTCGCTATGAATAAATTCGGTTTTGGCCCCAGATTTATAGAATGGATCCGTCTTCTGTATACTTCCCCAGTTGCTTCAGTGGTTACTAATAAATGCCGATCCAAAAATTTTTCTCTATCAAGGGGCACTCGGCAGGGGTGTCCATTAAGCCCCCTTTTGTTTACAATTGCAATTGAACCACTCTCTTTGGTATTAAAATCCACACCTACTTTTCATGGTATAAATAGGTGGGGTGTTGAACATAAGCTCTCATTATACGCCGACGACTTGATTCTTTACATTTCAGACCCTATATCATGCATTAATGATATAATCAAAATCTTGCACAATTTTGGGACCTTCTCAGGCTATAAATTGAATATCTCTAAAAGTGAATGCATGCCTGTTAACACACTTGCCAGGCATATGCCAGACTCTGCTTTCCCCTTTCGCTTGGCAAGATCTGGGTTTAAATATCTGGGCATTAATATTGCACATAACTTTAAAGGACTTTTTGAAAATAATTTTACCCCTCTTTTGGTTAAACTTAAATCTGATCTTCAAAAATGGAGGATTCTTCATCTAACCCTGGCCGGCAGAGTGAACTGTGTTAAAATGACAGTTCTCCCGAGATTCTTATATTTATTTCAATGCCTACCAATCTTCCTTTCCAAAGCTTTTTTCAACAGATTAGACAAACTTATTTCCAGTTTTTTATGGGATGGGAAAACTCCTAGGATTCGGAAAGAGTTTCTCCAGAAACATAGGAGTGATGGGGGTTTAGCTCTTCCTAATTTCTTATATTATTATTGGGCAGCTCAAGTTCAAAAGATAATCTATTGGATGCACTCATCAGATACCACTGATTGGTGTGAAACAGAATCTAAATCCTGCACAGCAACCTCTTTACAAGCCTTATTAACATCTAGCCTACCTATTAAAATAGCAAAATATACATCAAATCCGGTTGTTCATTCTACTCTTAAAATATGGATTCAGATACGCCAACATTTGCATTTAAGACAAGCACTTTTGCTTCAGAGCCCAATATGCACTAATCATGCATTCCTCCCTGCCAAACTAGACTCTGTATTTAAACAATGGCAAGATAAGGGCATTGCTCAATTTGGTGATCTTTATATTGATGGTCTTTTTGCTAGTTTTAATGATTTACGTTCCAAATTCAATCTTAATCAAGCTGACCTTTTTCGTTATTTTCAGATACGACATTTTGTGAGTGCCCAAAGCCCATCATTTCCTCATATTCCATCTAAGTCTCCTGTAGACTCTCTGTTTGAAGCTCCCCTCCATCTACAAGGTTTTATTTCAAGAATATATACAATTTTCATGTCTTTAAAAAGTATAGGAACAGACAAAGTTAAAAGTGGATGGGAGAAAGAGCTTGGAACACTATTATCAGAGGAGTTCTGGAGCAATGCCCTTCATAGAGTGAATGGTAGTACCTCTTGTGCCCGATTGAGTCTTATACAGTTTAAGGTTCTGCACCGTGTGCACCTAAGCAGAACAAGGATTGCTTCTTTTAATCCTACTTTTGATAAGACCTGTATAAGATGTCAAATTGGAGAAGCTGATCTGACTCACATGTTCTGGACGTGCCCTACACTTACTGTTTACTGGTCAACCATATTTGATACACTCTCTCAAGTATGTAACGTGCAACTGAAGCCATGTGCTGAACTTGCTATATTTGGTGCTCCAGCTGATGAATCGAATCTGACTCGAAGACAACTAAACATTATTGCTTTTGCATCCTTATTGGCTCGTAGACGGGTGTTATTAAATTGGAAATCTGCAAACCCACCTAAAGCATCGCATTGGCTTCAGGATCTGATGTTATACCTGCATTTGGAAAAGATTAAATATTCAATTAGAGGATCCCATAAATTTACATATGTCTGGCAACCCTTATTATCCTATTTTTCTGCCATAAATGTACTCCCTGGGGAGTAGTGGGACTTTCATTGGTATTATAACCTTTTTATTTTATACACACCTCTCTATATGACAAACTTCTGGCCTTTGAAGCTCTGGCATGAGTGGTCTAGATATTTACATGTGTAGATATGTAGGGCTTGCATTTACTGTTGTATCACTGTTACGCTTTTGATTGTGGTGTCCAACTGTTTATCTTTTTTTTTTTTTTTTTTTTTTTTTTTTTTGTTTTTTTGTACTATTATAATTTTTATTATTTATTTTTATAATATTGTATCAGTATTACTACTATTATTATCAATTTAATCTTTTGTGTAATCACTATTAATGAACATCATGTAAGGCAGATTGTTCTGGGTTGGTTGGGGAGGGTTTGAAAATGTAAAAAATACAATCTCTGTACAAATAATAGCATTTGTTCTTGAAATAAAAAATAAAATAAAATAGAAAGCCATACTTTTTGACCAAAGACGTATACGGGAGGCCTAGACCGGTGGCGATCGGCTTTGGCCTTGGTGCGCGCCCCCACTTGGAGTAGAGTCTCGCGAGCTCTAGCCCAAGTGCTATGACACCTCTGGACGAAGGCGTGAGCGGAAGGGACCGCGACTTCAGATTCCAGACTAGGAAAAATTGGTGGCTGGTAACCTACACTACACTCAAACGGAGACAGGCCCGTAGATGACACTGGTAACGTATTGTGGGCGTACTCCACCATTGACAGTTGTTGGCTCCATGAGGAAGGATTCTTGGAGACCAAACCACTGCATGAAAATTGGGATTTCCGACCCCGTAAACGGCCGTAAATCTCCCTAATTTATGGTAGTTAACGACAATTTACAGCCTGTGAACGTCGTGTTCGTCTGTGCCGAATATTGTCGGAAACGAACCATGACGTATGCAGAGCTCTTGCGCCGGAGGTGTGAATGGCTCTAATTACCATATGAATAGCAGCTCCCGCCAGAGAAAGGCTTGAATTTCCTCACTCACTATTGGTTGAACCCACGTGGTTTAAACAAGAAAAATCACTCGTGATTGGTTGGCAGATCTGTTACTATTGGTCACCCTCGCTCATTATAAATTCAAAAAATTATAATATTCATATAAATAATAATATATAAATATTTTTTTTATATTCATAAATTCAAAAAATTATAATATTTATATAAATTGATACATAAATTATTTTTTTATATTCATAATATGCTATTCTGTGGTATATTCATGTCATTGTTAACCTATGGACTACACTATTATTACCATCAAGGACATGAATTTATAAAGGAAAGGAAAATTTGCCAGGGACATGCTGTTTATTCAAAGAAAGAGCTTTATTAGCACAAACACAAAACAATATACACCTATGTACAAAGCATAGATCATCTGCACACACAACAAATTGGAAACTCAGTGTCTGTTTTTATCTTCGGAGCTGTAGGTGACTAGCGGCGTTCTCTCTGAATTAGATCCACTTTGAAAACGTCTGTGGTGCGTTGCCCTGTATTTAGGAGTCGCCTCTAATCTCGACTGCAGCGTAGCACAGAGCTCTGTGAGCTCCTGGCTGGTGGTTGAGCTTCATCGGACATCAGATCTATGGTGGCGCACTTCCAAATGCCCACGTCATCCTCACCTTGCACACCGTCTCGCTTCTAGCAGCTGTAAAAACAACCAATACAGACAATCAGTACTGTGATGCACTGTGTATGGACACAAAACATCTATTAATGCTCGTGAAAGATAGTCACATTGACTAAAAATCTTACCCTCTTTCTTCTCGCTCGACTCCGAGCTGAACTCTTCACAGCTTCGGCCTGCAATGCCAGATCTGGTTGTTTGTACCTGAAGCTCCTGCGCACTCGTAGTATGTCTTACAGGCAGCTGGAAAACAATTAAATGAGAGTGATATGAATAAAAACAACACAAGTCACAGTAAAATGAAACAAGGAGAAAATAGTAAAAGTTACTTACAATGTCGTCATGATCAGCGTCATGAAAATCTGGACTTGCAGACATAGCCCTGAGTAAATGTGAGGTTACGCCCTCGTTATGAGGCGAGGTTACTCTATGGAAACAATGTATGATTAAGATTGTAAACTATAACGGATCAATTTTCTTATACAAGAGAATGAAAGCATATTCTTTGAATCTTACCGTGAAAATGTTTGTAAGTTATGAAAGTAAAAAAAAAAAAAAGAATGTAAGATTTTTTTTTTTTTTTTTTTTTTTACCTTGATCCAGTTCGTAGCGCCCACAATTTGTCTCAGAGTTGTGAAGATGGCATACTGCTTCCTGTAAATTACAGGATTATTTACAATTATTAAACAAATAATAGCCATCAATCCCATGACCTCTTGCTTTATGATGAAATCATGAAAAACAGAATATTCTTACATTTCACAAGGCCTGACAAAATACAGCTGCAGGTAACTAGCGGCATTCTGTCTGAATTCGGTCCATTTTGCAGACGTCTGTGGTGCGTTGCCCTGTACTTTGGAGTCGACTCTAATCTCGACTGCAGCATGGCACAGAGCTCGGTGAGCTCCTGGCTGCGAAAGGACGGAGGTCGCACAATTCATCCAGACACCCCACCGACGATGCCGTCTTCCTCATCAGACATCAGGTCTATGGTAGCGCACTTCCGAAGGCCCACCTCATCCTCAGCTAGCACACTCTGTCTCGCTTCTAGCAGCTGTAAAAACCAATTAAGACCATCAGTACTGCACAATGCACTGCGTATGGACAACACACATCTATTAATGCACCTGAAAAATAGTCACATTGACCAAAAACGGATCGATTCTAATAAATCTTACCGTCTTTCTTCTCGCGCGACTCCGAGCTGAATTCTCCACAGCTTCCGCCTGCAATGCAAGATCTGGTTGTTTGTACCTGAAGCTAGAGGTCTGCATTCCGCGGGACCCGACCAGATATTTTGTGCCGCGGGATTAAATTTCCGACTAAAAAACGGTAGCGGTCGGTAACTCTGGTGTAATTTGAACGGGAGCGGTCGGTCATTCAATATCACGTTCCCGACGCCGATGTTCTTTCAGAACAGCATATCTTCGCTTTACCTAATCTTAATCTTATCGACCACCCGGTATAGGCTACAGTCTGCCCTGTAGGCTACTCAGGACCGTTATGCACGCGCTGCACGCACGGACCAGTAACGGTTCTTTCTGTCATGCATTGATTGTATTTGCTTAACAGCAAAATGTTACGAATTTTGATAATACGAATAAAAATAATAGCCTACACTTCTTTTTTTTTTTTTGCTGCGATATTTTTTCCCCTACTGTCTGCAGCAAAATGTTAAATTTTGTATATTGACAAGGCGAATAAAATAATAAAAAAAAATGTTTGTGCAGACTACATTTTTATTTTCTCTGTGAAAATGTACATGTGAAATTCTGGGAGATCTATATTAAAGCGGGATGGTCGGGTCGGGAAGAAAATTATTCTAAGCAGACAGCGGGTGAACAAATAGTGTATATATAGCGGGAACGGGCGGGAGCGGGACTTAAAAAACAGTCCCGCGCAGACCTCTACCTGAAGCTCCTGCGCACTGTCGTGTAATATGTCTTAAAGGCAGCTGGAAAACAATTAATTGAGAGTGATATTAATAAGAACAACATAAGTCACAGTAAAATTAAACAATAAAGGAGAAAAAATGCAACCGGGTGAAATTGAAGAAATACACACCGGAAGCAAACTATGCTTTTTGAAATTGGGGTTTTATTCTGACTGCTGTTTAAAATAAGTGACAGCGGTCAATGGAAGCACAATTAAACAGATAAAAGTCTGATTAAGAAAAAAGTTTGCCTTGTTCGAAGAGATTTCACAAGAAAAAAAAAATAGATTTCACTAGTTAAAGGTATAGCGGAGGATTTTCTTTTTCCGGGTGGGTAGTGTAAACTATTGGTCCACCTAAGTGTCAATCATTCTGGTGATATGTTTACGTAAGGCCGTCGTACGTGCTTGTCCCTTAGTTTTCGCTTTCTGCGCATGCGCACTTTCAGGTGTGTGTAGTGAGCTAGAGCTAAGCCATTCATTGAAGCTCGCCTTTTCACCGGGTCCTTTGAAAATGTCTGAGGGTCGCAAGAGAAAAAGTTTGTACGAACTGTATGAGAAGAAGAGAAAGGCCTCAGAAGAGAGAAACAAGATCAGAGTGTTTTTGGGAGATTGTTTCACACGATGGCGTGCGCTGAAAACACAGGTTGGGCTTCCCACTGATGCCTCAGTCGTGAAGTTTCTACTCGACAGGTAAAGTTTGGCATGCTATTTGGAGAAAAAGTGCAAATCTTCTTTTGGAATATAATCTTGTATGAGCGATGCCGACAGCAACTTGTAAACAGAGCGTGCACGAGGAGAACCTCGCACACGTTTAATAGGCGTTCCCTCTCGGGAGCAGGTAGAGTGTTGCGCATGTGCATTTTTTCAAAAAGTGGAGAGGGCGGTTCTTATCTAAAATTCGGAAAGATCCTCCGCTATACCTTTAAATAAAAAAATAAAAAAATAAATTGTAGAAACAGTTTACAGTAAATTTGAAGATGACAATCAAATGTCACAAAAAGCTTAACCAGTGGATCAATGCCCAAATCCACAGAATACTTAACTCAATTCAAACTGAAATGCAGTGTAATACACTGCAACTGGTCAGATTTAAATTGATTTCTCCAAACCAAAATATGTTACAATTAAATACGATAACACAAACTGGAATACAGCAGTGGCTGAGGTAGGCCTAAGTTACAAGAGAAATAATAGCACTTTAACAAAGCCACAACCCACGTTTAATCATGCCCATGCGGAACCAGAAATATGCATTTAACCATAAAGTTATACTGTATAATCACAGAATATAGATTCAACTCATTAACAGATTTATCAAATAAACATGCCATCAGTAATTTACCCCATAAACCATGAAACGTACATACCCATTTACCCGTCCGATCACCACGAGGTTCACTCATCACACATGCGCTCCAAATAAATCTATAAACAAAAATGTACACATCAAATGTTCTTTTAACTTCGCTTCACAACTTATTTGTGCATATTAAAGATATTGGAGTAATATTTACCAAGAAAGAAGAACGTATAACACAGAATCCGATCGATGCACGCACCTTCATGGAGCTCACCTGAGCAGTGTAAAATGGCTTCCGTTCTCTGGTCACGCGCACGCGTCCAGCACAAGTGAATAGTATCGCGAGAAGAGAGGGATTTCTTAAAGGGGCCACAAACATTTCTAATGCAAAATAGAAACGAGGTACATTTTATGTAAACAACTCTAATCGTAGTTGTAACTCTATATGTACAGTAGGCATAATTCTTGTCATTGCGTATGTGTATGCAGCATGAGTCAAATACAATCTTCTGTTCGTGTTGTAGTATTATGCACAGTGGTTGGGCTCTAAGAGATTGTGATGCTGTTTGCATGGAATGCACATTTTACCTTTGTGGCAAAGCCTGATTGAAATTAATTGTTGAAATAAATGGTTTTGTGTCTTTTTTACATAACATTGGGTATTGCTAATGACACATAGTAACTAATCTAGCTACTTTCATCAAATATATCAATTTAAGCTAAAATGTAAGAGTCTATAATTAGGCTATACTGAGCCTGATCTATTTATACCAGAGATTTTCTTAGAATTAAGTAAATACCTTTTAGAAAAATGTTACCTGGGGTAAAACTCCCCTTTCCCTGATTTGCATTTGTATAGCTCACAGCATTTTCATTTACATGTTAAAGCCTCCCCTAGAATTAGGGTTAGGGGGGTCATGGGGGGACAACTGCCAAGCAAGTTCCACGTCAATTTCCGACAATTCACATCAGTTTTCGGTGTTGCCTGCAAATTGCCATGTGCAGTCGTAAACCTGAACTTCCACGACAATCTACAGTGCCGCTTACTGACAAAACAAGATTACGGCAAACAAGAATATTTTTAAGGATGGCCTTAGACTATTGTAACTCACTTTATTTTGGGCTATCTCAGGCCTCTCTCTCTCGTCTACAGCTAGTTCAAAATGCAGCGGCTAGACTTCTCACCGGGACACGCAAATATGAGTCGATCACCCCTATTTTATTCAAACTCCACTGTGTTACCTTTACAGCTTTCACGCTCCGAACCGTAGTTGGGAGCGAGCTGGTCTCAACATAATAATTTGGCTCGTGGCAGGTAACTTGCGTCTAGTGATCCGGGCTAACAGAGCCGAAGCACAAACAATGATGCGTCGGTTGATTTCAGCAATGAACTCAGGCTTTATTACTCACAGTGGTATGTTACACATTCACAGCATAAAGGCACTTTGCTTGCTAGAATTCGACTGGCAAATAGACTGCGTCACTACCACATTTTTCACTGTCAACTCAGACTGATTCACCCGCTATGCTCTGTTTACACTAAGGAAACCCAAAAGGCTCACTTCGTCACACATACGCGTTTCTTTTTGTCAACAAACCGCCAGAGGGAGGCAGAGATTGCAACACTACCCCCACTCTGGAGAATGATTAAAACTATAACATATCTCCAGCATCATTACACTGTACACAGGAAAATATTAATTAGATAGTCATTATACAAACATCCCCAACCATAACCCGTATTTCCCACAGTCCTTGAAGGGCCCTCCTCCAGTGGAAAGTTAAGTTGAAGAGGCAATGTCCATTAAAGCATATTGCATACTCCTCCTATGTAAGCAAATGTCCAAGGCATTGTAGACATGACACTTATACATTCCCTGAGAAAACTGGGACTATTACTTTAACCACTCAACCCAAAGTTAGCGTAAAATTACCCAGGGGTGCAAGATTTCAAGTGCAAAACTGAAGCAAAATATAAGTTCTTAGCAGTGAACATACCCAAGATGCTATAACAAAACTATGTAGCCCATTAGTATCCAAATTACCGACTGTTGATAGTAACAATTATATTAAGCCCAAACCATCTTCACATTTTTAACCTCAACATAAACAAGTTACTTATGTAATGATACAATACTGGAACTCTTTTGTTTTGACAACACATGAACTCTTTTGTTTTGTTGTCTTTCTTTTTACTGGAACTCTTTTCCTCTGAGGAGGGCAGCGATCCGCCTACACCCAACCTCAGGCAGATGTGCTCAATAACCAATCCAATCACCAAACATGTCAGGAGCTCTGCGGACCCTCCGGTGTTGACGCCGAGAGGTGGAGTTCAAAACAGGGCGAGCAGCTTGTCCCCTGGCCTCATGCTGGGTCCCAGCCTCAATTAGCGAAGACTCAGTGGGGTGGCAAGGGAGCTGGCTGCTGCTCGGTGAAGCTGCCGATGATGGTGGTAAAGAGAAAAGACCCGGAAGGGAACCCACCACAGGGTCCTCTGTCTCTGGTAATTCACCCTGTTGTGAATTCTGTCCCTTTAAATATTAAGTTGGTTGCGTGTGTGATATTTTAAGTTGCATTGTAAGCAAATAACGTAGTGCAGCGTTCTCAGCACATACGGACTCAGCGTAATTGGCTATTCACTAAGCTATTTACTCCAGTTGAGCGATCATATTGCGTGCACGCATTCATGTGCAGTGTTTATGTGCAAGAGAAAGTTTATGAAAAAGTAAGTGCTCCTTTTATGTATATTTTTAATAACAGATTGTCATACTGTATCCCAACTGCGCTAAGTTAGACCATGTTTGTGCTGTAGTTGATGTTTAGCGATCTTTCTGAGTGTAATTTGATCCTGCTTAACGAGCGGATTATCCCGCTAGCATCGCGGCTCGTACTGTTCATGTTTACTAGTTATTAGCTTGAAGTGAATTTCTCCGTGGATAATATCTTTCACTGGTTGTCACTTATTACTGACAGTCCAATTTCTATAATCCACATTTTGGTGTTTTGTGAATTTCATTGCATTATGCAGTTTATTACAGACTCATACTAATATATT
The DNA here is from genome assembly GCF_964197995.2 of Scardinius erythrophthalmus. Lineage (NCBI taxonomy): Eukaryota > Metazoa > Chordata > Actinopteri > Cypriniformes > Leuciscidae > Scardinius > Scardinius erythrophthalmus. The sequence goes on from NC_138240.1 coordinate 37,608,982, forward strand.
TCTCGATTTATATGTCATGTATCAGTGCACTTTACAGAGATGTTTATATTTGAGTTTGCAATCTCTTAAGTTGTTGAATAATTTTAGACAGTGAATATTTATTTCTGTTATATTATTTTTTCCAGAAACTACCTCAAGTACACTATTGTGTATATGGTCACTCTTGTGCAATAAACAACTAAACTCTTTCTGATGACTCCGACTCCCTGACCAGAGTTCTGCAGCGGTCAATAATATAATCCACCAGTTTTCAGTGGGGCAATCCCCAATACACCCCAAAGGTCAAGGGGGCTAATATTGATTTCTGAAGAGCTGGGGTCTGACAACGGGGGTGGTGCCTCCACTGGTGCCCACGTTTTAGCCTCCTGAAAGACCCAGCCATTGTCTAATATTGTCCTGGAATGGAAAGCTTTAAGTTTGTCGTGATGAACGACTTTCATCTTTGTCCTCGGGCCCCTTTTAATCCGATAGACCAAATCGTCCAGTACACCAACGACGAAGTATGGGCCCTCGTAGGAAGGCAGGAACTTTCGCACTTTATTCTGGACTCTCTTTGTGCCTTTGACCAAGAGCCATACTGCATCACCGACTTTGTGTTGGACTCTGCAAACGTTTTTATCGTACTGTCGTTTAGCACGCTCCACAGATTTTCCCAACGTCTCTCGGGCCAACTGATGAGATAGCTCGAGCCGTTTCCTGAGCTGTACAACATAAGTTGGAGGGGTAGTAGTGTTGTCTGGGTCAGGTGGCAGCCCAGCAACAAGATCCACTGGCTCTGTAATTCCCCGTCCGAACAACATCATATTAGGCGTCAGGCCCGTGGAGCTGTGTTTGGTGGCGCGGTAAGCCATGACTGCATATGGTGTCATAATGTCCCAGTCCCAATGACATCGTTCTGCAGTGGTGGCTATGATTTTCTGCAGGGTGGCATTGAAACGCTCTACTTGGCCATCTGACTGTGGGCGAAATGGCGTGGTCCGTGTCTTGTCGATTCCCAGCAGCTCACACATTTCCTGGAACACAGCTGACTCGAAATTGGTACCTTGGTCGCTATGTAGGCACTGTGGAGCTCCGTACCTACACACCCACTCGGAAACAATCTTTTCAGCCACTGTCGTTGCTTGTTCGTTGGGAACAGGATATGCTTCCACCCATTTGCTAAAGTAGTCCTGTACTACTATTATGTAGCGGTTGTGCCTTTCAGTTTCATTTAATGGTCCCATTAAATCAACTGCGATCCGTTCAAAGGGGGCACCAACTCGCACTGTGCCCATGGCGGCTTGAGGTGTTTTCTTGGGGCGGGCTTTCGCAGCACAGCTGGTGCAAGTACGGCACCACAGGGTGACGTCATTTCTCATATTGTACCAGTAGTACCGGGCCTTGAGACGTGCGAGGGTCCTTTCTCCTCCAAAATGGCCACCAACTGGGCCATCATGCATTTGTTCTGTCACTGAGATGCGGTACTCTTGAGGCAGCAGGATCTGTGGATAGAACACCCTTCCATCCGTACAGTAAAACTTTCTTAACAAAACTCCGTCTTTCTGGTAAAGCCTTTTCCACTGCGACCAGTAGGCTTTGGTGGCAGGGCTGTAGGGTGCTATGTCAACCCAGGATGGCCTGCCCATCCCTTTGTCCATCCACTTCCTCACTGGTGCTATATCTGGGTCAGATTCTTGGGCACCGATTAACTCCTCCCTGGTCCAACCACCGAACAGGTTGGTTTGGGCTGGCTCACTGACCCTGTAGACACCTGGACAGAACGAAGCGCCAGCTTGATTGTCACCTACAGCTTCCACTACCCCCACTGGAAGATACTTAGGCTCGACTGCAGGGCTGCCTCCATAGCTACCTTCGAGCACCACTACCCCCACTGGAGGTTGCTCTGCAGGCGTTTCCCCAGCATCCTCTGCAGCTGGACTCTCTGCCATGTTGCACTGAATCCCTTTGTGCTGAAGCTGGTTATGAAGGCTAGGCTCTGGCACTGTGCATGGGCAGGACATCCCGCAGGGTCTTCTGGAGAGCGCGTCTGCATTTTGGTGGTGTCTCCCTGGACGATGGATCACCTGGAAGTCATACTCTGCCAGTTTTTCCAGCCAGCGAGCGAGTTGGCCCTCAGGCTCCCTCATCCGAGTCAACCAGCGTAGGCTGCTGTGGTCAGTTCGTATGATGAATGATCTCCCTAGCAAGTACTGCCGGAAATGAGAGGTGAATTCGACAGCTGCCAGAAGTTCTCGTCTGGTGGTGCAATAGTTTTGCTCAGTGGCTGACAATCTCCTGCTCCCATAAGCAAGTACCCTCTCCTCACCTTCTTGCACTTGGGAGAGGACTGCTCCAACTCCCCAGTCACTGGCATCCGTGTCGAGGAGCAACTGGCCACTGTCGAGGGGATAGCCCAGCACGGGTGCTGACGTCAGACGGCTTTTCAGCTGTTCAAACGCCTCCTGGCATTCGTCCGTCCAGTTAAAACGTGCATACTTTTTGGTTAGATCATGGAGGGGCTTGGCAACGGAGGCGAAATCTTTAACGAAGCGTCGATAATACGATGCCAGGCCGATAAACTGACGCACTTCAGATACGTTTTGGGGTGCGGGCCACCCAGCCACTTTTTGGATCTTTTGGGGGTCGGTGGCGACACCTTTGGCAGAGACAATGTGGCCCAAGTAAGCCACTTGCTCTCGGAACAGGACACACTTTGACGGTTTAAGTTTCAGGTTGGCTGCGCGTAGTCTGCCGAACACTTGACTCAGCCGCTCCAACATTTCAGTTCCGTCCCGCCCCAGGACAATAATGTCATCGAGGTAGACCAAACAGGTCTCCCACTGCAGCCCCACCAGGACACGGTCCATGAGCCTCTGGAACGTGGCCGGCGCGTTGCACAGTCCGAAAGGCATCACGTTCCATTCAAACAGGCCCTTACGGGTGCAGAAAGCAGTGGCTTTTCGGGCTCTCGGCGTCATCTCCACCTGCCAGTACCCTGATGTTAAATCCAGCGTGCTGAAGTACCTGGCAGTGGACAGTGTGTCTAAGGTGTCCTGGATGCGGGGCAGTGGATAAGCATCCTTTATGGTTCTCTCGTTTAGGGGCCTGTAGTCGACACATAACCGCAAGGTCTCGTCCTTCTTTCTGACCATAATGATTGGTGCAGCCCAGCTGCTGTTGCTGGGTTGGGCCACACCAGTGTCCAGGCTCTGCTGCATCTGCTGGTCTGCTGCAGTTTGTTTGTCTCTAGCCATCCTGCGCGGTTGCTGTTTCACAGGCGGACCGGGGGTGGTGAGGATATCATGCTGCACGAGTCCCGTACGGCCAAGGTCACTGGGCCCAGAGGAAAAGACGTCACTGTAAGACCGTAGCAGGCGGGCCAACCTCTCCTGGTCGCCCTTGGACAGACTACCACAGCTCTCGTTATACAGGACCTGCAGGTGGCTAGGTAAAGAAGCACAGACAGAGTTAGTAGGTTCAAGGGCCGGTGGAGCCAAGGGTGGCTGGGGCTCCACCTTCCCCAACACCGTGGCTGGCTGTAGAATCCCCGCCACAGCACCTCTCTTCAAAGTGACAGGTAGGACACCAGGGTTAAAGACTCTGATGGGCACATTGGTTGACCGCTGCGCCTGTACGACGATGTGAGCCACAAGAACATGGTGCTTTTCTATGAAACCCTTGGTTGGGCTCAGCATCAGGTCTACCTCAGTAGCATGGCGCAGGTGGGCGGTGCCAGGCACTACATACTCACACCCAGACTCCAACACTGTAGTGCGGGCCACTCTGACAATGTGCACCCGGGACTGATGGCTTGGGTTAAAACGAGGTACCTTTTCACCGAAGAGGGTTATCTCACGGCGACCATAGTCCAGTTGGGCACTTGTCTGAAGAGGGAGAGGAAGAAGAAGAGGGAGAGGAAGAGGAAGAAGAAGAGGAAGCGGGAGAGGAAGAAGAAGAAGAAGAAGAGGGAGAGGGAGAGGGAGAGGGAGAGGGAGAGGGAGAGGGAGAGGAAGATGGAGAAGAAGAGGGAGAGGAAGAAGGAGAGGAAGAGGAAGAGGAAGAGGAAGAGGGAGAGGAAGAAGAAGAGGAAGAGGGAGAGGAAAAGGAAGAGGAAGAGGGAGAGGGAGAGGAAGAAGAAGAGGAAGAGGGAGAGGAAGAGGAAGAAGAAGAGGAAGTGGTAGAGAAAAAGGGAGAGGAAGAAGAAGAGGGAGAGGGAGAGGAAGAGGAAGAGGAAGAGGAAGAGGAAGAGGAAGAGGGAGAGGAAGAGGGAGAGGAAGAAGAAGAGGAAGCGGGAGAGGAAGAGGGAGAGGAAGAGGAAGAGGGAGAGGGAGAGGGAGAGGAAGAGGGAGAGGAAGAGGGAGAGGAAGAGGAAGAAGAAGAGGAAGCGGGAGAGGAAGAGGGAGAGGAAGAGGGAGAGGGAGAGGAAGAGGAAGAGGGAGAAGAAGAGGGAGAGGAAGAAGGAGAGGGAGAGGAAGAGGGAGAGGAAGAGGGAGAGGGAGAGGAAGAGGAAGAAGAAGAGGAAGAGGGAGAGGAAGAGGAAGAAGAAGAGGAAGCGGGAGAGGAAGAGGGAGAGGGAGAGGGAGAAGGAGAGGGAGAGGGAGAGGAAGAGGGAGAGGAAGAGGGAGAGGGAGAGGGAGAGGAAGATGGAGAAGAAGAGGGAGAGGAAGAAGGAGAGGGAGAGGGAGAGGGAGAGGAAGAGGAAGAGGAAGAGGGAGAGGGAGAGGGAGAGGAAGAAGAAGAGGAAGAGGGAGAGGAAGAGGAAGAGGGAGAGGGAGAGGAAGAAGAAGAAGAAGAAGAAGAAGAAGAAGAAGAAGAGGAAGAGGGAGAGGAAGAGGAAGAGGAAGAAGAAGAGGAAGTGGTAGAGAAAGAGGGAGAGGAAGAAGAAGAGGGAGAGGGAGAGGGAGAGGAAGAGGAAGAGGAAGAGGGAGAGGAAGAGGGAGAGGAAGAGGAAGAAGGAGAGGGAGAGGAAGAGGGAGAGGGAGAGGAAGAGGGAGAGGGAGAGGGAGAAGAAGAGGGAGAGGGAGAGGGAGAGGAAGAAGGAGAGGGAGAGGGAGAGGGAGAGGGAGAGGAAGAGGGAGAGGAAGAGGGAGAGGAAGAGGAAGACCTGGAGGAGGGGTAGGACATGCACAAAGAAGAAGACAACCAAATCTGTGTAACGGAATTCGTGCTACAATTGTGGACCATGTAATAAACCACGGACTAACAATGAGGGAGGCTGGACTGAGAGTACAGCCTAATCTAAGCAGGCACACGGTGGCATCAATAGTTCGGACATTTCGTCAAGAGCACAGGAGAGAAACTTCTCTTCAGTCAACAGAAAATCCATAGCTTACTGCATGCACTATATAAACAGTTTTGGTATTCCTGTATGTTTCATTTTACAGTAAGATGTGTATTTTGCTTGGCCAACATAGGACTGAACGTCATGAACACCAAGGAGGGAGGGGCCCCATATTCACACAGGAGCAAGAGAGAGATCATAAACCTCGTTTTGGCCAATAATGCAATCAGACTTCGAGAAATTCAAGCCCATATTGTCAATGATGACCTACTTTTCAATAATGTCCAATAGGTCTCTCTGTCTACAATAGCCCGTATGCTTAAAAAAAAAACACCAAGTTCTGATGAAACAACTGTATAAAGTGCCATTTGAAAGAAATTCAGACAGGGTGAAAGTCCTGCGGTGTGAATATGTGGTGGTACGTTTCGTTCACTGACTGTAGTATTGTGTACTGCACACATCACCTTTTTACTGTACATGTAATTTTACTGTATAGCAGACCTACAGTATATTGATCTACACAATGTGATCTTTTGCTGTATTTCAGAGAGTTTTGCAAATGGATGCGGAGGAAGTCCCGCATGAGTTTATATACATTGATGAGGCTGGATTTAACCGGACAAGAGTGAGAAGAAGGGGAAGAAACATCACTGGCCACAGGGCTATGGTCAATGTACCAGGGCAATGTGGGGGTAACATTACCGTTTGTGCTGCCATTACACAGAATGGGGTCCTCCACCGCCTTAGACAGATTACACAATATTATCACAGCAGCAAACCAAAGGGACCAGATGCAATACATTGACGTCTGGGATAATGTAGCTTTCCATCGTTCTGCTCTGGCCCAAAACTGGTTTCATCAACACCCACAATTTATAGTTCAATACCTTCCACCATACTCCCCCTTCCTAATCCCCATCGAGGAGTTCTTCTCAGCATGGCGGTGGAAGGTTTATGATCTCCGGCCCTATGTCCAGATGCCCCTCATTCAAGCTATGGAGGAAGCATGTGATCAAACTGAACCAGCATCCATACAAGGGTGGATTCGTCACTCCAAAAGATTCTTCCCACGTTGCCTTGCAAATGAAAATATAGCCTGTGATGTTGAAGAGGCCCTGTGGCCAGATCCAGCTAGGCGGAGAGATGTTTAGTTTTTTTTTTTTATTCGGTACTGAACTGAATATGTAATTTATGTTAAAGTATTACTGTAAGCTTACAGTACAATGGTACATTCAGTAATACTGTATGAAAACTGGAAAATGTTTTGTTATGAATGTTTTGTTGAAATGTTCAGTATTGACTAACCTGAGTACATGAAAAGAAATAAATATTTTCATTAGTCTGCACAATTGGTGTCATGTGGTGTTGGTGAATTTATTTGTACACTTTCTCTGTGTAAATGCTAAAAGTGTTTTAGGTTGAGCACAGGAGTGTTTAACTGATTCAAACAGAGTTAGACCATATGATGGCTGTGTTTATGTTATGACAACAAAATAAGGTTTTTATAAGACATGGTATAGTTTTGATGAAAGTGGTGTTGTGCTAATTGTGTGAAGGGGTTTGAAAAACCGGGCCCTGTTTTCAAAATTGTGCGTAAGCAATTGAAAAAAACTGTAATATAATGCAAAACAAAGGAATTAAATATTAACCTAACCAGCATGGTTACTGTCAGAATAATAAAGAAATACATATTTTTACAGATACATTTTATAATCAGCGATATGCTGCATAACAACTTAAATATTATATCTTATTACAATCAAAAAATAAATGGAGCAGTGTCTTCCTCAGTCTTACAGAATACGTATAAATTGAAAACAAAATAAAACAGAGTATGAAGAGGAGAAGGTTAAGATCATAACACTTGAAGGCTTATCAGAAACTGGCCTAACAGAACTTGCAATGCTCCAATCTAAATTAAACAGTATTTATAAACACAAAGCTGAAGGCTCATGTGTTCGTTCGAGAAGGAAACGGCTAGAACAAGGAGAACAGAGCTCTGCTTATTTAAAAAAAAAAAAAAAAACACATCTCTAGGAATCTTACTATTAGTTTACAGCAAATTAATGGCATTTTGACAGATAATTCTAAGGAAATTGCCTCTTTTTGTAGTAATTTTTGAGAACTTTTCTTTTCTTCAGCCTTCCTTTTCTTTCAGTCATTAAACACAGACCCAATCTGGATTCATGCCAAAAAGACACATAGCAAACAATATCAGACTTTTTATAGATTTATTAGACTAAAGTGAATTAGTTAATAATGACTTTTTATTCTTTTATTAGATTTTTACAAAGCTTTTTACTCTCTCGAACACAAGTTTATTTTTCTATCTCTCCAAAAGCTTGGGTTTGGTGACCCATTCTGCAAATGTATAAGAACTCTTTATAATAATGCAACTATTCCATTAACCTTGAATCAGGAACCTCGCCTAGATTTCAAGTGTCAAGAGGAGTTGGTCAGGGTGGCCCTGTAACCCCTTATTTATTTCTTATGGCTGCACAACTTCTTTCCTCCTTTACCTCATCTAGGCTGCCGCTATCATGACCCTGACATGTGTTTGTGTCTAATTCTCAAGTTTCACTGGATTTCTGAGGTCTCCGGTATTACTGGGTGTTACCGACCCATTCTATAAATGTTTATATGGGGTGCGTCTGTTTTTCCTTCAACACTTCTAAAAAGACAAAAATAAATGACTTACCACAAATACTGAAGGAAGAGAAGAAGATCAAACCTCTGGTTGGTTAAAAAATCCCAATTTTTTCCCCTGAAAAGACGCCTGAGTTGCGAGATCACGTCGGGGTCACCACTTTATAAGGCCCTTCCCAATCAGTCCAACGGCAGTGTCTGATAAGCGGGTGAAGGTTTACTGCGTGTTACTGTCTTTACTGCGTTCAGCTAATTAATTTAATTACCTCTTTGTTTCATCCGACTCCAAAAATAAAAAGGTTTACTTGATGTTTGTTAATCATTAAATTTAGGTGAATGTTTGATTATTCTATTTACCGCTTTATTGAAATTACACCCGTTCATCCGGGTTCCTGTAACACTTCGAGTCTCACACCGGCCAGGTATACGATCTCATAATCACAAGCTCGTCAGTCTCGGCCATTAGACAGAGGTGATAGACTAATATCCTAGACGACCGTACTCCACTTTGCTCGTTCTAGAATATATTATTTAGTCCCCATAGATCTGAACACACTTAATTAAGGAAAGATTATATCTAACCAGAGGTCACGACCCTTACCATAGAACCAAGCTGACCAACTTACTGTAACTCCTACTAATGGTAACTCTGTATAATCATGCTGTGATTTCCCATGTACACTTAGTTAGAATAATACTATACAATAATCAGTGGTTGAGGCTCACACTATATAGATTGGTCTAACAACACTCTGTCGTTCTAAACGGAAAACTCATTATTAGCCTCTACAGTCTAAGTATACATTGACTAATGCCGATGTGTTAGTCGGATCTCTAAAGCTTCAGTTGGTGTGCTCCTCTGCTCCACCCAAGCTGGATTCCAGTCCGCTTACTAACCTGAGCGCAGAACTGTGGTGTTATGGACTTAACATAATCTACTAGAGTTAATCATTTCAGAGTAAATCAGAATAAATCCAAATGTAACAATTTATTATTAGTCAGGTAAATGTATCATGCCAATTACACAATCAATTCAAAGATAATCAATACAATAACATCAAATGCTCAGAGATAAAGAGTAAAAGATGCATTCCTGACATTAGAAAAATACAAAATGCTGAGTGTCTGAGGACAGTCAGTATTACGGGCTGATCTGGCTACTAAATCTTGAAGCATTTTTCTTCAAATGCAAGCTTTCTCCGAAGCATTTGACCAAGATAAAACATCCCCCAATGTGGGGAATGAACTTACAATAGGAATTTGCATTGACTAGCGTTATAGACATAGGTAGTTCACACTTTGTCGAGGAACAGGAGGAAGTTTGGATGAAGGACCCTGGGAAACAGTGCACACCCAGTAAGCAAAGCATCTCTAAACCCTTATTACCATTTGGTTTACTTCTGTGGAGATGAGACCGTTGTACCAGTCGCACTGAGACATTTTAAATGATACCAAACATGACTGTTAATACACTTGTATTGACAGAGAACATTATCATTTTTATATAATCTCTCCAAATGTGAAGGAAGGACAGAAGGGACAGAAGCGTTCCCGCACCTTCACTCTGTGGGGTGTGGAGACAAATGGCAGTGTGTGTTTGTGTTGTCCATATCTCAGGAGATCAGAGGATCTGAGGTTCTATTTGTCTGACTCCTCTTATTTATTCCTGAGGCTGCACAACTTCTTTCCTCCATTCTTTCGAGTTGTCATCTGCAAGGTATTACTACAACAAACATATACTTATTAGTCAGCTAGCTGACGACACTACCCTGATTTTAAAAGATGAGTCTCAGATTGTGATTTCCATCCAATGAATAAATTTTTCTCTAAAGCATCCGGTTTAAATCTAAATCTTAGTAAATGTGAGCTGTCAAAACCTGTCCTTCTCTTTACGGTACTCCAGTTCAGTCACAGGTGACCTATCGGAGTGTATCCATATGTAAGGATGATAAAGTCAGATGCAGACTGAACTTGGACCCAGTTGTTGGGAAAGCTAAAAGGAAATTAATTTCATGGTTACAGAGAGATTTATCTCTGAGAGGATGAAGCCTTATTGCTAAAGCTGAGGGCGTCTCGAGAATGACTTACCCTGCTCTCTCCTATACGTGGGTGAATCTGCATGTGCAGATATTGACAGAATGCTATTTGACTTTCTGAGGAAGCATAAGAGGCAGTGTGTTTCTTCCTCCTCTTACTATCAACCTAATGGAGTCATGGGCGGACAAAGACTCATAAATACCTAGGTCCATCCTCCTGAAGGGATACAGCAATTGGAATGAGGGGTATATCCATGATGTTGAAGGTAAAATCTACTTTTTTCGGCTTTCTTGTTAGCTTAGCAAGCTAATAGAGCTAATATTGCCGAACGGGTTAGTAAAATTATGCTGAAAGTATGTACTGATTTTATATGTGATGACAATATTATCCAAATCAAAAACAGTTAACTGTAGTATTTGATGTATGTGATGCCTGTGGTTTACAGTGAAGAGAAACGAAGCAGGCTGTAGTGTTAGGGCACTCGATGCGAAAGAACGAGGTACCTTACACCAGGAAGGTATTCTGTATTTTTGTTTGCAATGTTCTGCAACCTCCATGTTCAGGATGGTTCATATGAAGTTCAAAGTTTATTTCATTTTTTCAACCTTTTGTGTTGGTTCATACTAAATACCAGGTGTTTCGGGTATAACGAGTCATTACAGAGTGTGCAGGTGATATGATTGTAGGTTTATTGATATGGATAAGTGGTTGTTCCAATGTAAGTACATTTGTTTATACAAGTATTAATAAAAGTAAGTTACTGGAAAAAAAAACAGGTTAACCGTTTTTTTCCCTCCACTTATTATTTTTACTAATATAAATGCATGTACTTGTAGCCTGTACATTTAAACAAACACATTCAGTATAATGTCATTTATTTATAAACCATTTCCAGGGATGTAAACAATAGCAACAGGCTGACAGTTCCTGTTTTACTATTTTAATTTCTCCATTAAAATGATAAAAAGTTCCACATTTGGATAATAACGTTATGACAGTCATGTTAATGTTGGTTAGAACTGAAGTGTCTCCAACTGTTGTGTGGAAAACAAACAGGGGTTAGTAGTGACATCAGAATTTTATTAGTAGCCAAAGTCATTACTCTGAAAAACACTGGTATTTGGCAAGTCCTAAAATGTTTCAAGAATCCCCCCCTTCAGTGATAATACTGACTTTGTTACTAACAATGTTTTTGCTGTATTTTTGCAGGTGGATCTGTCTTCAGAAAGCCCATATATCCAAGACACCCACTGCACTTGTAAAGCAGGATTGGGATACTGCAACCACTTACTGGGACGACTGTACACACTGGCTCACTACCTAAAAATGGGGCACTAATCTGTACCGCCCAGAACAAATAAAACCTCTTTGCCTCAAACATGGCATGTGCCATCAAGAACATTAGGACTGAAGCCAAAGTCAATCAGCAGAGTATCAGTTTCCAAAGTAAAACCACCAAATGCAAATCCCCAAAGAGTTAACCGGATGAGTGCTGGAATTCTTCCAAATGTTTATTGCCCAGTCCCTCTTCCAGGGACGTCGTTAGGCCTATTTTAGGGGGGCTGATTTATCAATAACCGTTTCCTCATTCATATTTAGATGCAACAAATGATATATATCCAGCTACAAAAAATAGCCGCAAAGTCGATGATGCACCGCACCGTCTCGTTGCATTGGTGTGAACTGTGGCAGCTTTCAGAGCATTGCAAACCAGAGCACTGCAAGTAACTGGAGGACTCGATTCATCTCGTCTCGTTGTTACTCTAGTTTGGTCTGAAGTTGAACTCGCTATGCGCCCGCGCCCGTGCCCGCACACACCGATACACACACTAATGGTGAAAGCAAGGAAGATTGGTAAGTGTCGTGATACAGAGTGAAATTGTAAGTTGTTTTTAATTACCTGCTTAACTTTAGCTAAGTTTTCTTGAGGTAAAGGAAAGGGGATATTTGGTTTGCTATGGAAAACTGGTCTAGAAAGCAAAATACAAGAAATGGTTAACTTAGCAAGCTAATCACAACTCTTTATTCTTTGCCAATAATATAACCTATCTCTATAATAGGCAAACAATATCAATCCCCATAGAATGTTGTTGTCACTGAAAACTAAATGTCATAGGGCCCCTGTTAATGCTATTACCGTTGTATCCTTTAATTGGTTTTACGACACATTAAATCGAGCTTGCCAGCCTCTTTTGATTGATTTGTTCTAATAGGGCCACAGAGGATGCCCTAACAATAACCTCAAGCTTAATACATTAAAGACCAAAGAACTGATCCTGGACTTTAGGAGAAAGCGACAGATGGACCCATCGCCACTCCTCATAGCAGGGGCTAGTGTCGAGAGGGTCAACACCTTCAAATACCTTGGAGTCCATATCAACAATGATCTGTCCTGGTCCGTTAACACAACCACCATAATCAAAAGAGCACAGCAGCGTCTCTACTTCCTGAGATTGCTAAAGAGAAACAACTTAAGTGAGACGCTGCTGGTGGGCTTTTATCGCTCTGCCATAGAGAGCACACTGACGTACTGCATCACAGTGTGGTATACAAGCTGCACTGTGGCACAGAAAAAATCCCTTCAGAGGGTTATCCGTACAGCGGAAAAAATCATTGGCTGCTCTCTACCCACATTGGACAGTATTGCCTCATCACGTTACCTAAGCAGAGCAAAAAATATAATCAATGACTCCACCCACCCAGGCCACGAACACTTTCAATTACTCCCCTCCGGAAGGCGTTACAGGTCGGTCAGAACATGCACATCCAGATTCAGAGACAGTTTTTTCCCCACAGCCATCACAACTTTAAATACTCTCTTACTGAAATAGGACTATTTCATGATGAATGATTGTATTATTTATTTGCACTGCATTTGCACTTTCTACCATGTGACCTGTCTTATTATGTGTATGTGTTGGTATGATTCTGTGTGAGAGTATGACTTGAGGAAGTGTATGAATGTATTTTTTATATATGCACCAGGAGTAGCACTTTTAATTTCGTTGTAATAACGTTTTTACAATGTTTTTTACGATGACAATAAATAAATGATGATGATAAAATTCATTGAACAGATGAGATGGATATTCGAAAATATTTTAGCAGAGAGAAAGAGAAGCAGCCGCAGGAGATTGGCAGGCCAGTTGATTCTGAGGGAGCCGGTGTGATTGAGGTCAGTAATGGTCTATAGGTCTAAGGATTGTTTTGTTTTCTTCTAACAATAACCATTTGTTGGCAGGTCTAGGCACTATGCATAGCCTAAACTAAATTATTTCATTATATTTATTATATATGCTAGCTATACCAATTTAACTTTCTGCATTCATTGGCTGTGATAAATTAAATAAATACATAGATGTTACCTAAATGTAGGCTAAAGATGAGCAAATGCCCACAGATACACACGTGAAACTAAAATGAAAGCAATCCTACATACAGTAAATATATACAGTAATCATTACTCCAAAATTTTTATTCCTTCCGCCATCAGGTTATTGTATTTAGACAGTAGCCACTTTAAATAGGATCTGTATCAATAGCTTACATGATAAAGTGTGCAGTGATGCCTATTTTTTTCTTTTTCTTGTACAGCTATTTGTCATATTTGTTTAACTTACCAACTTTTTAGCTGTCTGGCCTCTGTCTGGTTTTGGACATTTTGGATGTTGTTTCATGTGACCAATTTGCATTTTGAAGTCATGAAATTAGCATCAGGGTTTTTTTTTTATCTTAAAGGATAAGTCAGAAGGAGAGGCTGAGGAGGAAAAGGGTCAACAGGCAAGCTGCTTGAGGCAGGATGAGCAAGCGGGTCCAGAGACAGAGGAGCTTGAGCAAATAGAAATAGAGAGAGAGGGAGACCAAACTGATCCAGGGAGAGAGGAGCAAACAGACCTAGAGAAGGAAAATGAAGAAGCAACTGCAGCAATTTCTTCCAGTAATGTGCTTGATTTAGGTAACAAAGATACAGGGCCCCAATAGGTGAAGCTGAAGAGCTACCCACAAGATAGCTTTGGTACACAGAACAGGTCATTTCACCACAGCTGGTTTGAAAAGCACAACTGGTTGGAATATTCAATCAACCGTAATGCAGCTTTCTGCTTCCCATGTTGAGTGTTTGGCAAAAACATAAAACATGATGCTTTGGTCAGTAGTAGTTGCAAGAACTGGAAGAAAGCCTTGTTTATATTTGGCAAGCATGAGATGGCACACACACATAAGGATAGTGTTGTTGCATGGAAAAGCTACCAGGCAACTAGCCGACAGGGAGATGTTGCACAGATGATAGCATCCGCAAATGCAAGTGAGATAGCAGAGAGAAGAGAGTATCTAAGGCGAATTGTTGCAGTCACTTCCATGTTAGGGAGACAGGGAATCCCCTTTCGTGGTAATAAAGAAGGGGAAGACGAACCAAACAGAGGCAAATTTCTTGCTTTTATGGAGCTTTTAAAGGAGTTTGATCCGTTCCTTCAAAACCTCTACCATCAAATGCTACCTATACCTCGCCAACATCTCAGAATGAGATTATTGATTGCTGTTCTCAAGAAGTGACCAATGTCATTGTATCTGAGATGACAAAATCCAAAATCTATACCATTATGGCAGATGAGGCAAGAGATGCACGGTCAGAACAGCTGGCTGTTTGTGTTAGGTACGTGTCAGAGGGGGAAGTGAAGGAACGTTTCTTAGCACTTACAGAGATAAAGTCATTTGATGCCCAGTCCATTGCTAACGAGCTGCAGATCCAGAAGAATGGTGTAGCAGAACTTAAGTGTGTAGCACAAGCATATGATGGCGCAGCTGTTATGAGTGGGAGGTGTGCAAGCATATTTTAGAAAGTTCCATCCTGAGGCTATCTATGTGCATTGTTATGCCCATGAGCTAAACCTAGTGTTGTGCCATACTTGCAGGGCTGTTTCAGAAGCTGTGGAGCTTTTCAGCTTGTTGGAGAGTGTGTATTCTTTTTTCAGCACCTCTCTAGTAAATCATCATAAGTTCATAGAGGCTCAGTCCAGGCTTGGATTTACAGCAGTTGAGCTTGTACAACTTTCAAACACTCGCTGGGCGTGCCAGCTGCAATCCATTAATGTCATTCTGGAGGCATTACCTTCCATTTTTGAGTGTCTCTCTGTCATTGGATCCCCCATAGCTGTTGGTCTTAGAGCAAAGCTCTACAAGTTCTCAACATTCTATGCGCTGCCTAACATCTGTCTGTAACTCAAGGACTCCACAAGCTCCTACAGAAGGAGACTTTAGACCTGGCAGAAGCTTTTATGGGCAAAGAAGCTGTCTGTGACACACTGAGGGGCAAACGCACAGATGCATTTGCCACAGACCTGTATGAGAGAACCAAGGCCATGTGCCACGCACACAGTATACCAGAACCACATGCTAAGAAAAGGCATAAACAGAAGAAAATGGAGGATTTTGTGTTGGAGACAACCTTGGGTTCAGGTACTGAGTTGATCAGCTCAGAGACGTTGAAAACCAGTTTGCTTTACCCCTGTGTGGACAGGATGGTTAGTGAGCTTGAACTAAGATTTTAAAGTGTACATTCAGGGCTCCTAAAAGGCATCCAGGCATGCAGCCCTAAATCTGAGAACTTCTTGAGTGAATCCTACTTGGATGAGCTAGCCAGGCACTACAGCATTGACTTGAAAACAGAGGAGGTTCTCGTAGCAAAAAACTTTCTTGTGTGCAAAAGGCTGGATGTCCACCCCAAGACATGTTAGCTGTGCACTAGAGTTCTCAAAGGGCCTGAAAATGACAACCCGACCCAACCCGGCCCGTGGCTTTTAAAGCCCGGCCCGATATAACCCGACCCATCAAAATGAATTATCAGCCCGAACCCGGCCCGCGGCCCGACGCGGCCGTTTTTTTTTTTTTTTTTCTCATACACGTATTATCATGACCAGCAGACGGGAATTCAAATCAACCTTTTAATGTTCACGCCTTTTAACAATACAAATAATACAAACAACTGAAACAATAAACAATAAACTTTAAATATATAAATGGGCTATATAAATATGCCTTAATAAAATAAAATCTTCACACAATAATAAATAAAAAGAACTCAAACATGTACCCAGCCAGCGGGCGGGCTACGTTTCACACTATGTTACATTTCACAATTTTTGAAGAGTTTTGAAACATAATCGTATGCTTATAAGGCATCGTGGAGGAACAGTAGTGCGTCCACAGTGGATGGACTGAGGCGTGTTCTCCTCTCTTCAATGGTACGGCCAGCCGCACTGAATACACTCTCACTGCTGCTGCTGCTGGCCGGTACACAGAGCACCTGCCGTGCCAACTGAGACAGTTTGGGATACACGCTGCTGTTGGTCTTCCACCAGCCCAGCAGGTCCTGATCGTCGATCATTGTTGGCCTTTGGCGGACGTAACTGTCAACTTCATCCTCTTCTGATTCGGTCTCCCCGACGCCGAATACATTTTCCCATTCATCAAAGCGCGGTGTTTTCTTTGCGGCGGGTGCCAGTGCTGCTGCCGACAACGAAGCACTCGTCTCCTGGCTCGCTTCACCTGGGCCCTCGGGTACCGGTTGCTGCGCAGCTGACAGGCGGGACTTGACATATTGTTGCACATTTACCCTTTGGTCAGTGGGCAGCATCCGCAACTGATTAAATTTCGGCCACAGGAATGTTGCAGCTTTGTGGAGATCAGTGACAGACTTGGCCATTTTTTCCTCTAACCAGTGCGCATGGCGTTGACGCACAGCCGCCAGCTGGGCAGTATCATCGGCATTTTGCTGGCAGTGGTGTAGGAGTCGCTCTACCCAAAGCAGCGCAAGATGCAGTGTGGGATATTTGTGGGATATCTGAGCATCATAAAAGGGCTTCAAAAATGACACCATCATGCCCAAAGTGTCGGGGGTTATTTTTTTAATCCTGTCACTCTCTCCACGCGCTTCCAGTTTGTCCTGCAGCTCCGCGTAAATGTCACTGATGGATTTAAGGGTCAAATACACAGTGCTGAAGTGTGTATCTACCATCTGCAGGATGGTCTTTGAGAGCTGCGCTGTCATTCCCGACTGCTTTACATATCTGTAGAGACAATAAGAGAGCGTGCTGCTGTTACACAAATGAGTAGCCTAGTGATAATCATCAAACACAAACTAAAGACTCAGATTATATTACCTATTATATTATATTATTATATATGACTGTCTTATGTTTTTTTTCCTCTCCATGACGCATTTTTTGACTGATGCGACTTATACTCAAGAGCGACTTATGATAATAATAATAATAATAATAATAATAATAACTTTATTCAGGACTCAAAATGGAAGGTCCATAGTACAGGTTTAAAAAAAAAAAAGATTATAGATATAGATTTAGGTAATATATTATAAGAGTAAAACATTTCTACCGTAGCCTACTACTTTACCTGACAAGCGCCTTTGATGCTGTCACTGTTTCAGCGAAGTCAGGGGCCACCTGCATAAGTGCGTCATTATCAAGTGCATGGCGAAGGACAGTGTTGAGGACGTGGTCCATGCAGTCAAGTCTCATGTATGACCTGAGAGCATTAACTACATTTGCTCCCTGGTCTGTAACCCAAACAATGTCTTTTAAAGACAGTGGGTCGAACCCGAACTTGGTGACCAAGAGCTTGACCAGCTCCCTCTTGATGTTATCGCCCGTTTTTTTCTCATCCACGGGAAACATTGCCGTGGTCAGATTCTTTCCGATCAATTCAAAATCTTCTGTAACATAGTGGCACGTTATTGACAGATAGTGAATCTTTCTGAAGTCGTCTGTCCACATATCTGTAGACATTCCCACTTTTCCTCCTTTGTTCAGGATCTCTTTCACCTGCTTTGCAAGCTCTTCTCTTTTTTCCTCTGCCAAATTCCGACAGTGTGTTGCTACTGTGTTGGGAGATGGGAGGACAGAGCTTGCAGGAACTCTGCCATGTGTTGCACCAACATTTATGAGTTCCTGTGCAAGTTCTAAGAAGCCGTCTCCTTGAACAAAATAAAATGGCCTAATGTCCTTGGCGCACATGTAAACACATTTTTCTGTTACTGCCTGTTTTGTTTTAAGGGGGACATTTTTGGCAAGGAACTTCGTCATTGATTGGTGCTGCTGAGTCGTGGTGGTGGTCGAATGCCCACAGTTTAATGTATGGCGGCTCAGGCTGGACGACCCTGTTTTTTTGCTGTCATATTTCATCAGCACCTTGCATTTTGAGCATCGCACATAACCTGTTGAATTTCCATCAGAATCCAGCACCACTCCAAACACTTTCCAGACCTCTGATTTTCCCACTCCTCGACTGGCGACGGTGAATTCACCTGCGGCAAGTTTACTTTTCACCAACGGCAACTCCATCTTCTTCGTTCAGGCTAAAGGCGTGCACGCAGCGGCGTCAGGTGGTCTGACTCTGACCCCGCGAGCCGCGATGCACGTTGCACGCAGCAGCCAGACTTTCTTTACGGTGAACAGCAGCGATGATTAATAAATGTTTTTTTTTTGTTGTTGTTGTTTTTTTTTTCACTGAGCGGAAAAGATTAAGCCTGAGGTCCGACCCGACCCGAGTCATTTGCTTATATTTTCGGCCCGAACCCGCGGGTCCCGTCGGGTTTGTCGGGCCGACCCGACCCGTTGAGAACTCTACTGTGCACAACCTCCTAGACCCAGACATGTTTCCCTCTCTGAGGGTAACCATCCAAGTTGCCCTTACAGTGCCTGTGAGCAGCTGCTCTTGTGAAAGGTCCTTTAGTGCACTGCGTCGGCTTTACTCCTGGCTACGTCCAACAATGGGGCAGAAAAGGCTTCAGAATCTTGCAGCCATGTCGATTGAAAATGACATACTGAAGCACCCAAGTCACAACAGAGTGATAGACCGATTTGCCACCCTTAAAAACAGAAGGCATTATTTGATGCTTCCACCCACGAAGTAGACAATAAACAAAAAGTAACTGTTGACTGTGGTTTTAAACATGATTTCATTCTTAATTTTCCTTTATTTGAATACTGCCTTTTTGTTGTTGATTTATATCATACATTGTATACATCATTTGGCAGAATAAATCATCTTTAAAGGAGCATTTCACCCATGGGAACATTGATCTTTATTGAAAGTGGGTCATATATGTAGTCGAAATGTAAAATAAATTTTGAATTTGGTGCCTTCTTGACCAAGGAAAGAAAGAAAGTAACTTCAGGACGCATTTGTATGAAAGACAACAACTCCCACAATGCACCACATTGCACAGCTGCGCAAGCCACTCCCACTAATCCAGAACAGCATATGAATCACTCATCCGTCTATAAGGCTAGCTACCACCGGAGCTTGAAATTCATTTCACACAAAATGTCTAACGTTAGTTAGTTGGCGAACTCATTAGTGAATTACTCCTCATTTGTATTTCTTTCGAAGTGGTGAATTATTGCATGGTAACGTTACCGGGATGTTCAGTCAGATGTGGTGCGAAACTAGGATGGTTCACAACACAAACATCCGTGTCCTCGTCTGATTCAGAGATTTCGTCCAGGAGAAATTGGCATCGTTTAAATTCTTTGCAGCAGACGGACTCTATCTCTGTGTTCGTAGTTGCATAGCGAGATCACCGGCGCCACCAGTCCGCCCTAACTCGAGCCAGTCCGGGCTCCTCGTCCGCGGCAGGCAGGTCTTCTGCCTCGGCTGCTCTTCGCTATAATGCGGCTCGTAAAGGTAGCCACAAACACCTGATTCGAGCATCAGACTTCCGAAATCCTCTTCTTCTACATCATATTGAGTAACGTTACCCTCCGCTATTGTCATATCTTCACAGCTGTCTCCACAGTGCCTGTTAGCTTAGCTTCCAAACAAGATGGAGGATATTGCTTTTAGTTTCAGAAAGTGAAGTCCCACCCACTGATCTGTAATAGGCCTGTAGCGTGAGCGGGTCCCGCCCCCTGGAATAATGAGGAGCTAGTGTTTGTAGTCTCTACACTTTTCAATGAAATGTGACTTCCTGCTTATTATGACGCAAAATGATGATTTTTACGTCATAATAAGCAGGAAGTAAAACACTTAAATCCTTATTTCTCCCATCTCAGGGAAAAATTAATGAAAAATCCACGTTTATTATAATATATGACTGGGTTTCTAACAATACAAAGCTTAATGCAAATGGGTGAAGTGATGTGTCGAGACTGAGACTATCGCGAGACTGTGGGTGAGAACCAACATGGCAGCGCTCTGAACGCAAACGCAAACACCGGATTACTATCAACTTCACTCACTTATCAAAACAACCTTCACTATACTGGATAACCAATCTTATCAAGACCCGGATAACCTGTTCAACTTCATCGACAGCTATTTCTACAATCTGGACATTATGTCAGAACCAAACAGGAAAATACGCAAACGGGATTCATCCACTGAAACAGACGAGGAAACTACAGTCGAGGTCAGTGTACTCGCATCCATAAACTCCAAACTTGCCATACTCGAACTTCTCCATATAGACATCCGTGATCTGAAAGCTAGTCTCGAATTTTCCCAATCCCAAATCGAAATTCTAATGCAAGATAACATCGAACTAAAAAAAAACGCATCACACCTCTCCACCCAAGTAACAAAACTTACCAAAGAAAATCAAATTATGCAAGAAACCATATTGGACATCCAGTGTCGCAGCATGCGCGATAATCTCATATTTTCTGGAATAAACATACCTCCACAAAACACACCCGACGATCCAGAGAAGGCAATAAGAGAGTTCATGCACGACTCGCTCAAGCTGCCTGCAGCGACAGTTGAGGAGATAACTTTCCACCGAGCTCACCGTCTTCCATCCAAAGACCCCAAAAAGCCACCTCCAATAATTGTTAAATTTGAAAAATACAAGCACAAAGAACTTGTTAAAAGCAGAGGAAATCAGCTGAAGAACACCACGTATGGGATGTACGTTCAGTTCCCCAAACAAATTCAAGATCGCAGACGAAAACTAGTCCCGATGATGAGGCGTTTCCGTGAAGAAGGAAAGCGAGCTACATTATCGGTAGACAAACTTTACGTGGATGGAACACTCTACCGCGATCCAAACATCACTACGTGGCTATATCCTAACTAAACTTTCATTTTCCATTCTAACACTGACTGTTCCAAAATGCATTCTTTATAGCCATACTGCCATAACCTGTTACATATTTCATTCATCAAGCCAATAGTTATTAATGAACTTTGATTATAGACCCTGATGTCTCTCTTATTTTGTTATTTTTTTATTTTATTTTTTCCTTTTTTTTTTTTTTTTTTTTTTTTTTTTTCTCTCCTATTTATCCTCTTCTATTCCCACAATGCCATGTCTGCTTCTAGTAACACATGCATTGTGTTATTATCTCCCAGTATTTTTTATTTTTTTTTCTCCTTTTCTTGTTACTCGCCATTCTCTCTGTCTCCCACATAGTGTATGTTGGTTTTTTGAATATGTGTCCTGTCTATTTATGTGCAGAGCAGTGTTTATATTTGTGTTCTGTCCATCTATGTTTTGTGTCTGTTTGAATGAGCCAGCCAGCCTGGAAACCCCCCTCCCCCCTCCCCCCTCCCACTACATATCATGGGTACCTATCTTAGGTACAAATAGCACATCTTACATACTATTAGTATTTATATTTTACCATGCAAACACTTAAACTGATAACATGGAATGTACGTGGCTTTCATACCACCCCTAAAAAAATTAAAGTAATCAACCACCTCATTAAATTAAGGGCAGATATTTGCTTCTTACAAGAAACACACTTAACGGATACAGAACTACAACATCTCCATTTCAAACAATTCGACAAAATATTCTCATCTACATTTAATAGCAAGCAAAGAGGTGTTTCTATCTTGATAAATAAAAACATCAGATTCACTCTTAATTCCTCAATTTCAGATCCAGAAGGAAGATTTATTATCATCAATATATCAATCAATCACTTAACTTTTACACTAGCAAACATTTACGCTCCAAACAATGATGACCCACTTTTCTTTCATAATCTCTTCTCTCTGCTGTACAATTCCACAAATCTCATAGTAGCCGGAGATTTCAATACTGTTCTCAATCCATCATTTGACCGTACACATAATCACAGTAACAGACGAACTTGTCACGCATCAGAAGTAATTAAACAATACATGACGGATTATGGCCTTGGCGATAGCTGGAGAGCAAGGAACCCACTGCTAAGAGAATATTCATATGCCTCTTCAGCCCACCGTTCTTCCTCTAGAATAGATTTTTTTTTGGTTAGCAACTCCTTAATGCAACAGATATTAGAAAATACTATCCATTCAATTATTATCAGTGACCATGCCCCTGTATCTTTAACATTAAACATCCCAGCACAAAAGAAAACCTCTACAAGATGGCACTTCAATAATTCTCTCCTAGAAGACCCCAATTTTACCACACTTATAAAAACAGAGTGGGCATCCTTTCTGGAGATGAACGACTCTCCAGAAACCTCACCATCAACACTTTGGGAATCTGGCAAAGCAGTCATGAGAGGCATAATTATATCATATTCATCCCACAAAAAAAAACAGCAACAACAATTGGAAAACACTCTTGAACAGAAAATAAAACTGCTTAGTAATCCACAGTTTACCGCCCCATCTGAAGAAGTACAAACTGAACTCAAGCAACTTAAGGCTCAATTGGATAGTATCATAAACAAAAAAACACAGTTCTGTATACAGCAACTTAAATATGATCAGTTTCACCTTAGCAATAAAGCAGGTAAGTATCTGGCAAACATGTTACAATACAAAAAAGACAAATCACTCATCCCATCTATTCTGGACACTTCAGGTAAAACTACGCAGGACCCTCAAGAAATTAATAACTCTTTTCGCCATTTCTACAGCTCTTTGTACACTAACGGCACCCAACCTCTACAATCTGAAATTGACTCTTTTTTTAACAATCTGGACCTTCCCTATTTAACCACAGAACAAGCAAACTTTTTAGAACAACCCATCACCCCTGAAGAACTTATCAAAGCCTTACAAAGCATGCAAAACAATAAATCACCTGGACCCGATGGACTACCGGCAGAATTCTACAAACACTTTTGGGACATCTTATCACCAACTTTTAACAAATTACTCACAGAAATCCAAACCACATGTACCATTCCCACACATATGAACACAGCGCTCATTACTGTATTTCTGAAACCCAATAAGGACCCAACACATCCCTCTAGTTACCGCCCACTTTCATTAATCAACACTGATCTGAAAATTATCACAAAGACTCTAGCTACCAGGATTGAAACAGTTATGCATTCACTAATTCACCCAGACCAGACAGGCTTCATCAAAAACAGAAATGCAAAAGACAATATCCGCAGACTTTTCAATCTCATCAGCATTGCACAAGGACAGTCACAAAAAACTATAGTTGCATCACTAGACGCAGAAAAAGCATTTGACAAGGTCAACTGGACATTTTTATTCACCACCCTCTGTAAATTTGGTTTTGGAGAGTCGTTCATCCAATGGATAACAACACTATACACTTCTCCAAGGGCCGCAGTCATCACAAATGGGATCACTTCACCAAGTTTCATTCTGCACCAAGGAACCAGACAGGGATGCCCACTCTCTCCATCCCTCTTTGCCATATTCATCGAACCACTCGCAGCAGCAATACGCCAAAACAATAAAATTAAAGGAATCCAAGTCAACAACTCTCAACACAAAATTAGTCTATATGCAGATGATGTACTATTATACTTACAAAC
Source organism: Scardinius erythrophthalmus (assembly GCF_964197995.2). NCBI lineage: Eukaryota > Metazoa > Chordata > Actinopteri > Cypriniformes > Leuciscidae > Scardinius > Scardinius erythrophthalmus. The sequence continues at coordinate 37,632,685 of NC_138240.1, forward strand.
TCCATCACAATCACTTAATGAAGCATTCAATGTCATCAACAAATTCTCAAAAGTCTCTCACTATACAATCAATTGGAATAAATCAACTATACTTCCGCTATTAGGAGACGATGTGGACTCTGCAGCTCATGACCCCTCCCTTCCCCTCAACACGGGTAACATCAAGTACTTAGGTATATCAATTTCCCCCAGGCTGTCAGAGCTATACAACCTCAACTATGCCTCACTTCTCAAGAAAATAGAAGATGATTATAAACGATGGAACAAGCTCCCACTCACACTCACAGGCCGTATAGCAACAATCAAAATGAAGATACTCCCCCAGATCAATTACCTATTTTCAATGATTCCAATTACTCCGACAGACTATTGGTTCAAAAAATTAGATTCCCTCACCACTCACTTCTACTGGAAAAATAAAAAACCAAGGATAGCACTTACAACACTCCAAAATACAAAACACTTAGGTGGACTTGAAGCACCAAATTTCATGCACTATTACCTGGCAAACCAATTACAATATCTATATAAATGGACTCAACAACAGACATATTCCGACCCATGGCTTGATCTTGAGCAATACTTGTGCTCCCCCAACTCAATCGCAGATCTTCCCTTTCTACCACAGTCAATAAAAAAACTGGACTTCTATCATAACATTACAATAGCAACAACTCTGTCAGCCTGGTGGAAAACCAACAAAATCACCAAATCTCCCCAAGCTCCATGTAGGTATACTCCCATCTGGCACAACCCTGACCTCCGTCTTCACAATAAACTGATCCACTTCCCCAAATGGCAACAAAATGGCATCACCCACCTTCACCACGTATTTGAAAATCATAAATTTAGGTCATTTACCTCAATTGTCCAGAAATTCGGGATCGGGAGAGACCAATTTCTCCACTACCAACAGCTTAAATTTTTAATTCAAAGCAAAATAACTTTAACTAACACCCTACATCCTTCTGAAATAAGTTATAAGTTATTAGAGATAGGCAACCACCCAAGAAAACTTATATCTAAACTCTACACCATCATCGCTTCATCTAACCCCACAATAACCCTGCCCAAGGGGAAGTGGGAAAGTGACCTCATGCTATCTTCCGACCCGGATTTCTGGACACAGATCTGCAGGAACACTTTTACTATGACCACCAATACCAATTTACAACTCATACAATATAAAACCATCCACAGAATCCACATCACTCAGAGTAAACTATTTAAAATGAAATTATCTGACACAGACACCTGTTCACAGTGCACCTCTGGGAGCACAGATACCTATCTCCACGCAACCTGGCTCTGCCAGCCTGTTCACTCCCTTTGGATCACATTAACCAACACACTATCTTCAATCCTGGACTGCAGAGTTCCACTGTCTCCTGCACTCTGTCTCCTAGGAGATACTTCAGAAACCTCCATCCCCTCCAAATACAAAACCCCACTTCTTGTCTCTCTAGCAATCGCTAAAAAGATAATCTTTCAAAACTGGAAATCAAAATCATCCTGTAATTTCACCCATTGGACTAACCTAATTACAGAATTCATTTTGACAGAAGAAATTATAGCTCATAAAAAGAACAATATATCTGCCTTTAAAGAAACCTGGAATCCTCTCATAACCTTTCTAAAAATTCAACAGCTAATGTAAACCACGTGCTTTCCCACTCACCCCATCTCCACCCCTCCCCTCCACTCCAATCATCTTTACCCCCGCCACCAATATATCTGCCTTAACAACACCTAACAGTCACACACTTACAGACATACCAATCCCACACTTATAACTCTGCTTGTCTGTCTATCTGTCTATCTATCTATCTGTCTGTCTGTCTGTCTGTCTGTCTGTCTGGCCGTGTGTCTGTCTGTCTGACCGTCTGTCTGTGTACCTCCCTGTCTCCCTGTTACGGCTTGTCACTCTTTATTATTTTCTTATTTTGTTATATGAATAAAAATAAAGTTGACCTCCGAAGACGGGGGGGTGGTGGCTGGGCAAAAAAAAAAAAAAGCAAATGGGTGAAGTGTCCCTTTAATTGAGAAACGCTCAAACCTGTGTTGTCAAATTTCACTATGACCTTAAAATTCTGGTTCTTGTGTTAAACTGTATGCAAGCCAAACTACACAGTGAAATTACACTCTGATTGAACCAATCCACAGCGCTGTTACAGTAATTAGTGTAATTAAATAGCATTCTGTGGACAACTTATCTTATATAGAGAGGAATTAGATATAGTATGCTATTACTTTATCATACATTTACATGAGCAGACAGATAGCATTTAAGTCATTGCTTATAGAATAACTCATCAGGAGCAAAGTCTGGCCTAAGTAAATTCCCCCATGCAGCTTTGATGTGTCTAAAAGCTAACATTACAGTAACTTTTCTTTAACAGAGTAGAAATGGAAGAAGAGGATATGTCTGTCACGTTTTACTTGTTAAAGGGATAGTTCACCCAAAAATGAAAATTCTGTCAGTAATTACTCACCCTCATGTTGTTCCAACCCCGTAAGACCTTCGTTCATCTTCGGAACACAAATTAAGATATTTTTGATTAAATCTGAGAGTTGTCTCACTCCTCCATAGGCTTCTAAGGGACTGAAACTTGCTGGCCCAGAAAATGTATTAAAGACATCGTTAATATAGTCCAAGTGACTCCAGTGGCTCAATCTTAAGTTTATAAAGCGACGAGAATACTTTTTGTGCGCAAAAACAAACAAAAATAACGACTTTATTCCACTTTTCATTTCCTTCTCTCTGGGCCTCGGGTCTTTTCACATAGTGTTTAAGCGTAGCGCGTCTGTGTTGTACGTCACCATATATCACACATGACCAGCGTCGGCCAATAGTGAGCCTACGTGGTGACGTGCAACACAGACGCGCTACGCTTAAACACTACGTGAAAAGACTCGAGGCCCAGAGAGAAGGATAGGAGAATTTTCATTTTTGGGTGAACTAACACTTTAACATCTTGGTTTCTTGACTGGGTGTTGACATAAGCGTAGCTCTAGATGTGAGTGCAGAGATTTTGAAAATGCAAGTTACAAATACCCTGGGGGCTAAGCCCCCCCTGTCTCCCAATCCTAGTGACGTCCCTGCCGTCTTCCATTGCCCTGTGGTGAATTTGAAGATAAACTGAGGGAAAACCTAAAAACATTAGGAAGCAGAAGCCACATGTTGAAATGATTAACAGCTGGAAAGCAACAGAAAGAACTGTTCTCCACAGCGTTTGGTGAGCTACCTTTAGGGTCTGTTTTAACCAGTTACCCCAGCAGACAGTGTCCTTTGAAGAGCACCCTACACTGCCTCTGCCTCCACAACCACGCTCCTACACAACTGTTTTAAACCAGAGAGAACATGATTCCTATGGAGGTTTGATAATTACACCAGAGGAATCACTACACCTGGAAAGTGGAACCAGGGACCAAAGCAGCACCACTTGGCATCGACTGCGTGCAGAGAGGATTACATCAACATCTTTCAAACAAGTCTGTTGTAGAGTTAAAGACTTTGAAAAGTTAGCTGCTAACATGACTGCTAAACAAACAGTTCAAACAAAAGCAATGAAAAGAGGCTTACAACTTGAACCTGTTGCTGCTGCAGATTATGAGAACTCACTGGAAACAAAGTGTTCCCTTGTGGCTTAATAATTAATCATCATGCCCACATCTAGGAGCCTCTCCTGACAGGAAAGTAGTTGACTTGTCAACGGATCCAGTCCACGGACTTCTTGAGATAAAATGCCCAAACAAAGACCGTTTCAAAGACTGTTCATATTTGAGAAGTGCAGCAGGAACTACACTTTAAAAAAGACCCACGAGGACTACTGTCAAGGTGTTGGACAAATGGGGATTAGTGGGTTTACATGGTGTGATTTTTTCTTTGTAAAATGTAAAAACGATAACCACATTGAATGCGTCTATTTCAACAGAGATGAATGGGAGGAGATGAAGGGTGAGCTTGATTTTTTTTCTTGTTCATCTGTTTCTTGCCTGCTTTGTGCAACAAGAGAGTGTAAACAGAATCAAGACCAAAACGACCTTGTGCTGTGAATTGTAATGTCATTTACTTCTGTCTGTGCAACATCTGCAACATGACATCATGACATCATGACTTTGCGTAAACATACACGCCACTTTCAAGTCAAGTGGCGTGTTATTTATACGCATTTTGAGCTTTCCGCGTGTATGTCCACGCGCGTGTATGTGTACGCCGTTAAACGTCCGAGTGATTCCGCGTGTATGTGTACGCCGTTAAACGTCCGAGTGATTCCGCGTGTATGTGTACGCCGTTAAATGTCCGAGCGAAACAGAGGAAAATGTATATCTACATCTGGGGAGCAATATTTTTTTTCCTAGGATGGTAGGGGAACACTCATAAATGGTATTAACCCGAGTGATGGGTAGGTTTAGGGACGCGGTTGGGGTAGGTCATATATTTATATACAGTAATGTAACGTAAATCAACGGCGTTGATAAACACGCTGAAAAGCGATTATGCGTGTTGATAACACGCCAAAAATGGAAATCCGAATTGGCGTGTCATACATACGCCATTTCATGAGATCAGTCTGGTCTGTGAAACAATTTTTTAAATACAGTGTAAATGTGATTAAACAAATCGAACAGTCGAGTAGAATGCAGAAATTTTATTTATTGTTTTTAAATATTTACATTTTCAGTTGTAATATTCTTTAATATGTTTTTAATATAATTCTTAAATGCAAAATGTAAACATGTTAATAGAGAAATGTCTTTACAAAGAATGAAAAATTTAAAGGTAAACATACTCAGTTGAAATGTGCATTCTTATGTACACTTACAGGGATAGTTGACTTCCATTGACTTCCATAGTAGGAACAAATATATATACAGTATATAGTACTGTGCAAAAGTCATAGGCATGTTAATATCCCCCCAAACCCCCCCCAAAATGGTTGTAAGTCAGTTATTTATATATTTTGCTGTAGTGCGTCAGTGGGAAATATCAGTTTACATTTCCAAACATTCTTTTTGCCATTAATTTTAATAATCCAGTGAGATTTGTGTATGCACAAGGAGTCTGACAGAAGCCGGTCTGAACTGATCTCACCATCATCGAGTCCGTCTGTGATTACATGAAGAAACAGAAGACTAAATCCAGAAGAACTGCGGGAACGTCTCCGAGACGCTTGAAGAAACCTATCAGCCTATCAAGGTTCTCAAACTGACAGGAATACTTTTAGTCACCTTATTAAAATCTCTTACTGAAATTACAGCACCTTTCAGAGACATAAAATCAGAAAAAGAAAGAAGGTCTCCTTGAGCACTGAATAAATCAGAAACAAAAAGAATATTTTGATCCACCCATTCCTTGGAAAAAAGTTATTTGTTTCCACACAATACATTTTCATTATTCCAAATAAGACACGTGTGTGGGGAGAAATGATGTTTGAAAGCAATCTTCCAGGATTCTAGAGCTTGTTTGTAAAACTCTGAGAGTTTAATAGGTAATTTGCTGCATTTAAAATGACAAGATAATAAAAACTGAAGGTGTCACCACAATGTTTGAAGATTATGTTAGGAATCCAAAACCAGGATAATCCATCAATAGAAATACAATACTTACTCCAGTTAATTTTGATAATAATTTTTGAATAATATCAGTGTAACGGTCACCAGCTGGAGTGCCCTTGAGAGCCACCAGAGGGCACTCCACACCAGACTATTGTCACTCTCACAAACTACATTTCCCAGAACTCACTGCCCGGACTCATCACTGATTCACCTGGTATCTCATTACCTTGTTAATTTCAGCCTATTTAGTCCATGTTCACTCACAGCAAAGTTTTGTATGTTGTTGCACTGCATTTCTGAGCATTTTCCCCAAAACACACAAAACAGGCAGGGGTCAGAGGCAAAAAAGTAATCCAGGGAACAGGGCAAGAAATCCAAAAACCAAGAGACATGAAACCAGGGAGAATGCTCAGAATTGCAGTGCGAGACTAAAACAAGACTTCACAGGGAGTGAATGAGTGTACAAGGTATAAATAGGCTGAGACTAACAGGGTAATGAGATACAGGTGGAGTAATGATGCTGAAAATTCAGCTTTCATCTGAGGAATAAATTACATTTTATAATATATTAAAATAGAAAAGTAATTTTAAATTGTCATAATCTTTCACAATATTACTGTTTTTTTTTTTTTTTTTTTTTTTATCAAATAAATGCAGCCTTGGTGAGCAGAAGAGACTTCTTTTAAAAACATAAAAAATCTTACCGATCTAAAACTTTTGACCAGTAGTGTATATGCTCTGTGGTTTCAATGGACCATGACCAAGCAAACACTGATTAATAAATCATGTAATATCTTATAAATTATAATCCTGGAATGCAGAAATACTTCACAGAACAAACTGCCATATAGCTAATTTAAGACATATATATGTTAGATATGTTAGAAAAAAATACATAGATGGAATAATTATTGTGCTTATTATCTGGTGAGTCAACTAAAGTGTCAAAGTGGATTTACATTGAATATTAGATTTATGTTTCCAGTAAGGATTGTTTGTGAAAAAAAGGTTTAGTGCATCAAAATGTTTTCCGACATGGAAATGACAATTATCGATAATTTTTTGATTATCGCTCATCGAATCTTTTTCCATTTAACTTCAAATGCAGTGAAAAACTAGTTTGGAAACACTTTTTGTCGAGAAAAAGTGTTTTAAAGCAAATAAATATGGTGTCACATGACAGCAGCTGTATTTGTTGATCCCGTTAAAAAGGTTCATAATATTCATATAATTAAATTGTATATTAAATTATTTTATCACTATTGGTAAGAATAATACATGTTACCTCTCAAACATCATTCTTCCTTATTTTTGTAATTTTGTCTGTTTTTTATAATCTAAAAAAAGTTAAGCAGAAAAATAGCCTAATAGCTGCACCCGTTTCTGAATATTGCTGGATCAAGTATTGATCTAAATAGTCTCTATAATGAAGTACAAAAAATCATGACACTTGTTAATAAAAATAATTGTTTGTATACAATTTAATAATATATAATAACATGTTGTTTGAAATGGATGAGGAAAACAGCGCCTTGAAAATCTCTGCCGCTCGTCAAAACTACAGATGTGCGTCTGTCAGACGAAGGAAGACTGAAGGAGTTTCCAATAAAGGCAGAAAGAAAGGTCAAATAAACATGTTACGTCTGTAAAGTATTGTTTCCATGACTTAAACCCTAATTATCATCCCAAACATTTAATCTTTCACACTGAGCATTAAAACACATAATCACATATTATTTATTTATTTAAAACACAAGATTATCAGCAAGAACCTTTTACATCCATTTATTCCAATGAACAAATGATCATTTCTCCTCTATAACTGAAATAATTATTCATTTAGTCTCATGTTGAACAAACACTGAGAATGTGCAGAATTTACTGCTTCAGTGATTTGATGTAATACAAGAAAAAAAATATGATATATAATCATATATAATTATGATGCAAAAAAGTTAGAAATTAATAAACACACATTGACTGAAATAATCGGGTAAATGTCAATTATCCTGAAAACATGAATGCTAAAACGGTCTCTAATCGGTCTAATTGTGTGAAGTGGAATATAAATGAAAACTTCTTGTCTATTGATCTGAGTGTTGCTGTAGTGCTGGATATCAGTCATGTGATCATCACGGCCCAATCACAGCCACCGTACTGATATTCAGATCAACAGCACTCTTACTCATGTGATATGGATTAAATATTGTAAACATGATGAAAGCAGGAAGATCCAGATCTACAGGAGTGACGTTTACTGACTATTGACCGGTAAGATCCTCAGAGAGTTAGAATAACACCAGAAGAATGGAAAGAGTGTGTCAGTGAAGGTGGTTGTGAATGTGTGTAGATGTGTGTTAGTTACAGGATCAGAGAACGACACCATTCCTCCGTCATAGTCCAGATTCACTCTCACACGATCAAGATTATGATTAACATGAAAACCAGAACCTAAAGGCATAAACAGTACATCCTCCTCAAAATCCCGTTCGTCCTCCTCAAAATCCCGTTCGTCCGCCTCAAAATCACGTTCGTCCTCCTCAAAATCCCGTTCGTCCGCCTCAACATCCCGTTCGTCCTCCTCAAAATCCCGTTCGTCCGCCTCAAAATCCCGTTCGTCCGCCTCAAAATCCTGTTCGTCCTCCTCAAAATCCCGTTCGTCCGCCTCAAAATCCCGTTCGTCCGCCTCAAAATCCCGTTCGTCCGCCTCAAAATCCCGTTCGTCCGCCTCAAAATCCCGTTCGTCCGCCTCAAAATCCCGTTCGTCCTCCTCAAAATCCCGTTCGTCCGCCTCAAAATCCCGTTCGTCCGCCTCAAAATCCCGTTCGTCCTCCTCAAAATCTCGTTCGTCCTCCTCAAAATCCCGTTCGTCCTCCTCATACCACACACACCAGACATCAGTCTTGAAGAAAACACATCCCTTCCTCTGGTTTGATGCTGTAGTTACTCCAAGTCTCCACCATGAACTCTCTTTAACCTCCACATCCCAGCAGTGTGTTCCTGAGTTAAAACCCTCTGAACCCAGAACACAGAAATAATCGTCAAATCTCTCTGGATTATAAGGAACTGGTTGATAGTTCCAGCATGTCACACTGGTCAGATCATCAGACAGGACGAGACGTGGACTCGCCGTGTTTGGATCCAGAATCACAGGAGCTGATGAGACACAATCAACAGATGCTTTTATTCTGATCTTCATATAATGATCAAGAGTGAACCCAACACAGATTATTATGAATTATGACACTCGTCCTGTTGATCAAACACATTTTCCTCTGATCACTGTCAGTGCTGTTATTAGTTTCACACTCGTTTTTATCATCAGCGTTTAACGGCATCAACTACAAACATTAAATATGAGATTCAGACATTTGTGTCCATCAAGAGAAACTGATACTTTGGGAAAGTTAAATAACAATAAATCAATGAGATCTGTTGAGATTTATACTGTAGATGAAGAACTGTAAGTGTGTGTCTGATCTTCAGCATCTGATCATCTTCATTTTATTGGCTCTTATAGTCTGTGTTTTGTTTTAAATTAGTTTATTATGACTGTCTGTTGTGTTTGACTTACAAACATGAATCACCTTCAACACTTCCTAGCCACTCCCTAGCAACCATTGTCGAGCCCCCTAGCAACCCAAATCCAAAGAGGGATATCTTGTAATCTGAATGTCATAGAGGAGTTGCGGTTGGTTTATATCATTCATACTGTCAAGCAGCCTTTGAAGAAACCTCATTTGCAGCTCCCAAGCCACTCCCTAGCAACTAAACAGAGTACCCTAGCAACTGTTCAGCAAGACCTATAACTCTGCACCAGAACACCGTAGAGACATGGTGGTTGGCTCTATCTCTCTCTCTCTCTCTCTCTCTCTCTCTCTCTCTCTCTGTCTGTCTATCTATCTATCTATCTATCTATCTATCTATCTCTGTCACGAAGAGCCTCTAACTCTCCACCCATCCATCATGTCCAGCTCAGATCTCCTGCTGTCAGCAGAGCCGCCTTAACCTAATGTTAGGCCCCGGGGCTGAGAGGTTTTGTAGGCCCCCCATCCCCTCGATTTATAGAGTCTCATTTTAAAAAAGTGTCATATCTAGGTAATCTACATCACATAATGCATTAGTTTCTTTCGAGACCTACAACAGTGAGTTTTTTTTTTAATATTGTTTTCAATTTTAATATTGTTATTAACATATCACTGAGCAAATAAACACAAGAAACTTTATTTAACAACCACACACAGCAACTAAATTTCAACTTTATACAAATGAGAAGCGATTTTCGCGAGCGACAACCAATAGGAAAGAAGCCTTAAGTGGAGCTCAGCTCCCGTCACCGTCTCGAGTGCAGGAGAGACAGAAGAGTTCGAGGGCGATTTCACTGTTTTATATGATTTGACAGTAACTAACCACAAACATAGATATAATAAAATGATCAATGGAAAAGAAACTGTCGACAGTCTCAGTGAGTTTATTCTGGATTTAGTGCGTAAATCATTTTGTTTACAAATTAGATGCTTTGCAGTTGTTATATAGCCTACATGTTAAAGATTTTATTTTGGATGTGTTCATTGTGATTATATTGGCTGGGTTTATAAAAGTTTATAAAATTGAAAGGATCATTGCTTGGTGCATTTGGAAACAAAGCTTGTCTATTTCTAAATGTAATCGCGTGCATCGCTGATGATTATAGGCTACTGTGTGTTGAAAAAAACGTCGATTAAACACACTCGCAACAGACACCCCAGAGCGGAGACGTTAGTGGCACTGAGCGGACACGAACCGCAACGCCTCATTCGCGCCGCGGGACCTCTAGACGCGCGTAAACGCGTCTTTGCATAGACTTAACATTGAAATCACTCGCGCCAGACGCTCTTTTCGCGTTTGGTGTGAACGCACCATAACAATAACATTAGAGCGACAGCACTACCAACGTCCACAAGCGACTAGCGACATACAACGACAAAATCTGACAAGTTAAAACAATATGACCTTTTCAGCTCATCATAAACCTGAACATGGGAGGCCCCTGAACTTGGGAGGCCCCTGGGCTTCAGCCCAGGTAAGCCCGTGCATTAAGGCGGCCTTGGCTGTCAGACTCACTGTTTTGGACGATGTCCTGCATCTTCTTCCAGACTCTGAACGGCAGGTTGCCCAAGTATCGTGGCACATGAATCAAAGCTCCAGAAGCCATCTGTGGATCCGGCTGTGAGCTCTGGACTCTGGAAGAACATTCAGGAGTCAGAACTGCAGTGGCTTTGGATCAGAACCAGAGAGACCAGAGACAGGAGCAGATCACTCACCTTTCCATTGAGACTGGAAACTCCTGCAGAACAAACACACCATTTATCATCAAGAACTCAATCAATCATCAATCAATCAACCAATGATCTGAAATCAGACCTTCAGAAAGCAGACGTCATTGGCTTTCATCATCTCCTCCATGTCTTTGATTGTGTGTGAAAGAGCTGAGATGTGTGTGTTCATCTCCTCCAGCTTCTCCTTCATCCTCTGCTTCTTCTGCTCCTCTTCCTCCCTCAGTGCAGTGACTGTAGCTTCTTCTTCATCTCTGAGAAACTGATGAAGCTTCTCAAACTGCTGTTTAATCTGACGCTCTGTGTGCTCAGCTTGAGACTGAAATCAAAGCACATTCACTTCAATCATCTCAATCGACACACATCATTAATATCCAAGATAAACTCGGATACCCGACATAAAACGGATCCAGAAGCAGATTGCTGCTACTCATTTACAGAAATAATAAACTGTTATCCATTATATCAAATCATAACTGTATATAGTAATGACTCTCGTTTCTGTTTCCTCACCTTGATGTGTTGAACTGTTTTCTCAAACTCTGCTTTCATTTTTTCATTGTGTTGAAGTTTCTCTTGTAAGGACTCCAGTGCTGTATTGAGCTCCTCCTAGAATTGAACAAAAATACATTAAAACACCAGATTACAGTGAAGACAAGACAATACAGTGATATGATCATATAATGCAGTGAAAAAGCCCCCATCTCATACTAAATTGATTCAGAAATTAAAACCTACCATAAAACAAAGGCAACCTGAGTAAACACAAAGTACAGTTTGTAAATGACAATGTTATTTATTGAAACAAAAATGTTATCCAATACCAACTGGGCCGGCGTGAAAATGTATTTGTCCCCGTAGTTACTAATTCCTCAAATCTATGAAACTGCATTTATAATGTAGTTCAGCTGGACTAAACACAACCAGTCCTGATCACTGCAGCCCTGTTCAATCAGATCAACACTGAATACTGAAGCCTGATTGGTTCACATCTGTGCACCTGTACAGACAAATGGCTTTTCCGCCCGCTAAACCGGACGGGGCCGACTGCATATTTAAGTCGCGCTGAAAACAGTTTTCATCAGAATTGTTCTCCTTCAAACGTGAAGATCATCTCCTCGCTGTCTCCAAAGAGAAGAAGATAGGAGCCTTTCTGCTCACCGTTGAAACAAGCCTCAACTAGCGGATTATCGGCTCTTCCGACAGCTAAATCTGACTCGCTGCTTTTCCTCTGGGCTATCCGGCAACTCTTCAAGAGACTATGTCACTATTAAAAGAGCAAATTTGAGTGACATTTGTTGCAAAATGCCGTGCCACGAGTGTTGCTCCTGCAGGGCTCCCTGCTTCCCTCATCTGGAGCGAGTGCCATGGTTTCATTTGGCGGCTCCGAGGAGGACTTTGATGACACTATGTCTCTGAAGCGGAGGACTGAGCGAGCCTCTTTAACCCCTCGCCGCCCAGAGACGGGCTTGGGAAGCTTTTACCGGCATGTCAGATTGGGTTTTAGTAATAATCAAACGGAGTTATTTGCTCCAGTTCTCCCGCAGGCTCCCCTGCTTCAGGAGTGTGACTAACACTTCAGTCTCGGACATCGACGCTCACGTCCTCCGAGCTGAAGCACAAGCTCTGCTAGTGAAGAGTGACTCAGGCTTTTACAGCTGCTTCTTCCTCGTTCCAGAGAAGGATGGCGGCCTCAGGCTCATCCTCGATTTGAGATGTCTGAACCGCGCTCTGGTAAGACGACCGTTCATAATGCTAATGCTAACTTTGAAATGAATCCTCTCACAGATCTGATTGTTTTTTATCAGTGGATCTGGAGGACGCTGTCACGGAACACACACGGGAAACAGGCAGATCCAATTGCAGTATAATTATTTATTAAGGGTAATCCAAATCGGAGTCATCCAGGCAGGGGTCAAAATCCAAAAAAGCAATCCAACACGAGAAACAAAACAAGAACAGGCGAGAAACAGACTTCAGAAGTGTAGTGACGAATAACAAGGACTCCGTGACAAACACTAACCAGACAGGGTATATATACACAGAAACTAACAATGTGATAGGGAACAGCTGAGTGCAATGATCAGTGATGAGTCCAGACAGGGATTGTGGGAAATGCAGTTCAAGAAGTAATGGTGACAGTATGGGGAAGATACCTCTAGTGGACACCCGGGGAACACAAACCAGACACTGTGACAGACACATACTTTCATATACAGATAGCCTCTCATCACAGTTCTTGAGATTCACGTTCGAAGGGGTACTTTTATGATATTTGTGGATGCGGATCATTTATGCGGACCATTATCAGCTATCAACCATGAGTAACCAGATCATTTATTAACCGGATCTGTGTTTGTACTGGCTTCGTACCCAGCAAGCTAAACACATCCACTCAATAAACAATCTTGACACCGGAGTCGTCGTTCAGATTTACTGAATAAATGTGAAAAACTGTAACACAATATAAAAACAAAAAGAATACATAAATAAACTGTAACATGGTAAATGTCAAGTCCATCAATGTACAACAGGAGAAAATAATACAAAGTGTTCACACAATATAATGCAGAACTATGAAAACAATCACTTTATATGCACTCCCTCAAAAACATACAAAATGCCATAATCAAGAATAATCCAATTCCACTTACAGGCAGTGCCTCGTTTAAGAGTTGTTGTTGCTATGGACTGACGCCAAATTCAACATGCTCTACCATGTGCTGTGTTGTTCTTTTGAACCCAACCCCGGAAACTGAATAAAACCAATTCAAAGTGCAGAATATAGAAAGACCAGCAGGGGGAGCAAAAAACGCTAAGATAGGCAAAGCCAGAACACTCCCCGTCTGGTATCTCAAAGATACCATTTACACTAACAGTTACTGGACTAAACAGCCTGATCTGAAGACAGGAGGTATACTAATTCAGATATAGGTCTGCGATAGGTTTTGTTTGTCCCATGTTGAACAGTTTTCACATCCACTTTCCTCACCATACCGTCTGTACTGGGAACGGCCTTCACAATTATCCCCATTGGCCACTCATTCCTTTTGACTTGTTTGTCCTTGAGCAGTACAATGTCACCTTCTTTGATGTTCGGATGTTTGTGAAACCACTTGCAACGGCTCTGAAGTGTTCCGAGATACTCCTTCCTCCACCTATTCCAGAACATTTCTGCGAAGGCTTGAACCCGTTTCCATTGAGATTGGAGCATGTCTTTCTTGCTGAAATCTTCTTGTGGAGTTGTGAGATTACCAGGTTTTTGTGTCAGAAGCATAGATGATGTTAGAATGAAGGGGAATTCAGGATCTGTGGAGACTGGGACTAGAGGCCGTGCATTAATGATGGCTGTGACCTCAGACATGAATGTTACTAAGACTTCGTGAGTAAGCTGTGCATACCTGTTTTCTAGGAGCATTGAATCTAGGATTCGCCTTGTAACACCAATCATGTGTTCCCAGGCGCCTCCCATATGAGAAGAGTGTGGCGGATTAAAGACCCAGGAACATCTTTGCTCAAGCAGGTATACTCTCACCTCTAATTGTTCGTTCTCACTCATTTTAAGCTCTCTAGAGGCACCAACAAAATTCGTCCCACAGTCGGAGCGCAGCTGCTTGGCAGGACCTCTAATAGAAAAGAATCTTCTGAGAGCATTTATGAGACTTGAGGAAGTCATTGACTCAATCACCTCTATGTGAACTCCTCTGGTACACATGCAAGTGAACAACACTGCCCACCTCTTGCTATTTGCTAGACCACCCCTTGTGTGCCGTGAGTTCACCTCCCATGGCCCAAACACATCTAAGCCGACAAAGGAAAAGGTTGGATCCATTTGCAGCCTTTCCGCTGGCAAGTCAGCCATCTGTTGTTCCTCCATCTTGCCTCTTAGTTTACGTCAAGTAACACACTTTTGGATAATACTGCTAATGCATCTTTTAGCCCCAATTATCCAAAAGCCATTAGATCTTATGGTGCCCTCCGTAAGATGTCTGCCCTGATGCTGCACACGTTCATGAAAATGTCTGACCAGTAGGACTGTGATATGATGGCGAGCCGGGATGATTAGGGGATTTGATTCTTTATCTCCTAGCTTTGCTTGTCTGATGCGTCCACCAACTTTTAGCAACCCATTGCTGTCAATGACTGGATTCAACTTTAAAAGTGGACTATGTGAGGGGATTTCACCCATGGAAGTGATGCATTCCAGCTCCTCTGAATACACTTCATGTTGTACACTGTTGATGATGATTTCCTCTGCTTTCAAGAGATCACTTACAGATAAGCCCTTTGAGCAAAAATGCCAACCGGTGCACTGACTATCGTCACTTGGTTCAGTGAAACAATGAGCAATGTGGTGCAGCCGCGCCACAGCTCTGACGACTGTTCTCCAGTCTGAGAATTGCTCAAATATTTTGGTACCTAACTGGTCCATTTTGATGTGGGTAGACAAGACTTTAACCTCCGAGCGGATTTCAACATCTTTCTCTGCATCAATAAGGTCATATGAGCTCGGACTATCAGGGAGCTGCTCTGATGGATAGTGCAAAAATGAAGGTCCTGTGAGCCAAGTTGTGGCCTCAAGCTTCGCAGATGAAACCAAACGAGAGCCATGATCAGCAGGATTTTGCTCAGAGGAAACGTACCTCCATTGTTCAGGCTGAGTAGACTGTCTGATGCGCTGCACTCTGTTGCTCACATAAACATGGAACCGTCTTGACTCATTATAGATGTAGCCTAACACTACTCTACTATCCGTGTAGAACCTTATTCTATCCGGCTTCAGATTAATCTCTTCTGTAATGAGTTCAGACAATTCAACAGCTAGGACTGCAGCACATAGTTCCAACCTAGGTACAGAGAGATCAGGTTTTGGAGCCAACCTTGCCTTGCCAAGAATAAAGCCAACCTCTGTGTTGCCATTCTGATTCGAGGCTCTCAAGTACGCAACAGCTGAGACAGCCTTCATGGAGGCATCTGAGAAGACATATATTTCAGTGTGTTTGGCTTCAGAAAAAGGAATGGATACATACATGCGTGGAATGTTTAGACTTCTCAAGTCTTGCAGCGAATGACACCATCGTGTCCATTCTTCATGTCTGTTTTCAGGTAGTGGTGTGTCCCACTCATATGTCTGTGATGAGAGTTCTCTTAAGAGTAGCCGGCCCTGAATTGTGATTGGTGCCAGGAATCCGAGAGGATCAAATAAGCTGTTCACTGTTGAAAGCACTTCTCTACATGTGTATGGCTTTTCAATGTCTGGCACTTGGAAGGAGAAGGTATCCGACATTAGATTCCACTGTACCCCCAAGCTTCGTTGATCTGGTAAGTCATCCGTTGAGAGGTCAAGGCATTTGATATCCTTAGCTAAATCGTTATTTGGAAAGGCATCCATTACTTTAACTCTGTTTGCAGCAATTTTGTGAAGCCTGAGGTTTGAGGCAGCTAGTGCCTCTTGTGCCCTTCTAAGCAAATCGATGGCCTCTTCCTCAGTAGGAAAGGACTTTAAGGCATCATCCACATAGAAATCTTGTTCAATGAATTTACTCACATCACTACCATACTCTTTTTCTTCTTCTCTGGCAGCTCGGCGAATTCCATAAATAGCCACTGCCGGTGAAGGGCAATTCCCGAATACGTGAACTCGCATCCTATAGTCTACAACCTCCTTAGTCAGATCATTGTCACAATGCCATAGAAAGCGTAAAACATCACGACAGTCCTCTCGGACCAAGAAGCAGTGAAACATCTGCTGTATGTCAGCAGTAATGGTAACAGGATCCTTTCGAAATCTTATGAGGACCCCTAAGGTCAGGGCCAGACAGCAGTACATCATTGAGAGATACTCCATCAAACTGTGCACTAGAGTCAAATACAACCCGTATTTGACCTGTTTTTTTTGGATGGTACACGCCAAATGATGGAAGATACCAGCTCTCCTAGCCATCTTGTAAAGGAGGCGCTAGCTCTGCATGGTCGTTGTCGAGTATTCTTTGCATGAACTCCGTGAAGTCATTTCTCATCTTTGGTCGTTTGTCAAGATTTCGACGGAGAGACATGAAACGTCTTTTAGCATACTCTCTGTTGTTAGGCAAGCGTCTCCTAGGCTTACGAAATGGCAATGGTGCTACCCAGCTGTTGCTCGAGTCCTTGAAGAATTCCTTTTCCATGATATCCAAAAATAACTGATCCTCTACTGAAGGGGCAAATTTATTGTCGTCTTTGGTCTGCTGAAAGACTGACTGGCCAAGTCTGCAGCTTAATGGGCTTACTTGACAGTATGACAAGTGAGGTGATTTTTGGATCTGTTTTTTCTCATTGAACATCTCCTTCAGTACAATGTGATTATTGCATGGACTGAAGTAGCTTGGTCTACCATTCTCTAAGATGTGTGTTCTCATGCAGTTCACCGGAGAGGGCTTGTGACACTTTCCTAGACACACATCTCCCACAATGACCCAACCAAGGTCCAATTTTTGGGCATATGGAGCATCATGAGGACCGTTGAGTTGCTTAAGGACTTTATGCGCTCTTATTATGTCTCTTCCCAACAGGAGCAGTATTTTAGCATTTGGGTCAATAGGTAGTATCTTGTCTGCTATCACTTTTAGGTGTCTATGATGCAGGGCAGCAACAGCGGTTGGTATTTCATCTCTGTTATCTGGCATACTATTGCATTCGATAAAAGTAGGAAGTGGAAAATGTATCTCACCATCTGCAGATTCAATGATGAACCCGTGAGCTCTTCTTCCATTTGCTTGCACTTTTCCTGCACATGTCTTTAATGTGTATGGTCCAGAGGTTCCTCGTACACTGAACATGTAAAAAAATTCAGATCTGGCCAGAGATCTATTGCTCTGCTCATCTATTATGGCATAGATCCGCTTGCCTTGGTTGGGGTCACCAGCAGGATAAACATTAACAAGGCAAATTTTGGAACACGACTTTTCGCTAAACCCTTTGCCACAAACCTTGGTGCATTTTGATGACATATCACCACCATAAGACTCCTCTTCCTCCCCGCCATGCAGTGAAAAAGGTGTAGAACCAGAATGCCACGGCGCTGGGCCCGGGTGAAGAGCAGCCAGGTGTTTGTCACTCTCACACTCTGAGCATTTGACTGACACATCACAATTCTTAGCCACGTTTAATTGATGAGCAGCATCTAAAACAGATAGACAACTCCTTCAAAATCCTTTTTCTTTCTTCTAATGGCTTTTCTCTGAAGGCTCTGCATTTCTTGAGAGGATAAGGTTTATGATGTATTGGACATTGCTTATCTATCTCAGTGGTCGCTCTCTGAAGACTCTTTTCATAAGAAAGATTAAAGGGGGGCATCACATCTGTTTTATGGACTACAACAGGTTTATGAACATGGGTGTGGCTTTCACTATACCGGTTCAATCCACCAGGGTTTATGGAGAGGGAAGAAAAATTAAAACTTGGATCATTGCGTGCTCTTGCTTCTGTATACACAAACTCAACAAAGGAGAATGGTGGGAAAGAAAATCCATATGTGTACTTGTAGTGTGAACCCTGCATCATCCACTTTTCTTGTAGTCCAAAGGGCAACTTTTGCACAATTGGATTAACACCTCTGGCTGTATCGAGATAAGTGAGCCCGGATAGATCACCTCCACTCTTAGCAGCTTCTATCTCCAAAAGCAAGTCTCCTAATTCGCGAAGCTTATGATGGTCTTTAGCTGTTATCTTTGGAAAAGTCTCTATTTTTTTGAAGAAAGCCTTTTCAATAGCTTCTGGAGACCCATAGGTCATATCTAGCCTCTCCCAAATCAGTTCAAGACCAGCAGGTAAATTCCTTACATTTTACAGACTTAATGCGACGGGCATGATCTGCTGAATCTCTCCCCAGCCACCTAATCAGTAGATCAAATTCCTCACCTGCTGTAAGATCAAGGTCTTTGATGGCATTGAGAAATGATGATCTCCAGGCCAGATAATTTTCAGGTTGGTCATCAAATTTGTTGAGCCCTGATGTCACAAGCTGATTTCGTGCTAAAAACTCATCCGTGGCTGCATCATGACCAGAGTGTTGAGTAGGATGATTTGTGTTTCTTCTGGGATGGTGCATGGGAGCAGCTGGATTCTTCGTATGGAGTGAGAAGCTATGTGAAGACTGGGGAAAAGGAGGATTACACTGCTCTTCATTCTCACTGCCACCGTATTGACTGGCATTCCACGAGGACAGTACTCGATACACAGGTGAAGAAGGCTTTTTCTCATCCTCTAGATCTTTAGGTAATTCAGTCTTTGAATTGCCTCTGGTTGGTACAGTGTCACTAAGTTCACTGTGTTGTTTTACATACTCTTGTCACGATCGCACACACGAAGATAAAAGTAGATCCAATAATGCAGCTTTTATTTAAGGGTAATCTGTATTCGTACATCCAGTCCAAGCAATATGTCAATATCCATATAAGTAATCCAAAAACCAGAAACAAACAGGAACACGCAAAGACTGACCTCAGGAAGTGGTGTGAACTAAACAAGGACTCCGTAACAAACACTAACACAGACAGGGTTTTTATAAACACAGAAACTAACAATGACAATGGGGAACAGCTGGGTGCAATGAACAGTGATGAGTACAGATAGGATTGTGGGAATTGCAGTTCATGAGTGAGTGACACCGTGAGGGAAGGGGACCTCTAGTGTTTACCCAGGGAACACAAACCAGACACTGTGACATAACCCCCCCTCTACGGAGCGGCTACCAGACGCTCCAAGATAACACTACAAAACAAGAGTCCAGGAGGGAGGTGGAACGGTGGAGGATCAGGGGGAGGGATGGGGGGCCAGGTCCATGAAGGGGAACAGGAACAGGGGGTGACGGCTTAGCCGGCGGCCAGGGCGAAGCAGACGACCCATCGGGCGGCCAGGGCGAAGCAGACGACCCATCGGGCGGGCAGGGCGAAGCAGACGACTCATCGGGCGGCCAGGGCGAAGCAGACGACCCATCGGGCGGCCAGGGCGAAGCAGACGACCCATCGGGCGGCCAGGGCGAAGCAGACGACCCATCGGGCGGCCAGGGCAAAGCAGACGACCCATCGGGCGGCCAGGGCGAAGCAGATGATCCCTCGGGCGGCCAGGGCGGAGACGATCCCTCGGGCGGCCAGGGCGGGAACGATCCCTCGGGCGGCCATGGCGAAGACGACCCTTCGGGCGGCCACGGAACAGGAACCCGCTCAGGAACAGGCACCGGCTCAGGAAAAGACACAGACACCGGCTCAGGAACAGGAACAGACACCAGCTCAGGAACAGACACAGGCTCGTCGGTGGCCATCTTGTCCGGAGACACAGGCTCGGCGGCGGCCATCTTGTCCGGAAACACAGGGTCGGCGGTGGCCATCTTGTCCGGACACACAGGCTCGGCAGACGTGAAGTGAACAGTCTCTGGCTCGGCAGACGTGACGTGAACAGTCTCTGGCTCGGCAGACGTGACGTGAACAGTCTCTGGCTCGGCAGACGTGACGTGAACAGTCTCTGGCTCGGCAGACGTGACGTTAACAGTCTCTGGATCGGCAGACGTAACGTGAACAGTCTCTGGATCGGCAATGCAGGCGACTGGCTCTGGATCAGCTGTGCAGGCGACTGGCTCTGGATCAGCTGTGCAGGCGACTGGCTCTGGATCAGCTGTGCAGGCGACTGGCTCTGGATCAGCTGTGCAGGCGACTGGCTCTGGATCAGCTGTGCAGGCGACTGGCTCTGGATCAGCTGTGCAGGAGACTGGCTCTGGATCAGTGGTCTCGGCGGACCGAGATTCTGGCATGACGGCCTGGGGAATTGAAAGTGCTGAGACTCGTGAAACCTTCAGGAGATTGATTGCTCGGACAGATCTCAGTGGCAGATCGGCCAGCTTGGACACCAGTCCACTCCATCCCCGGACGAGTTCCACGGATGCAACCGTGCTGGCAGACAGCGCGGTCTGCGGCAGGTCACGCCCCGCAACCGATGGAAACACCGGTTCGGCGGCAGCTATCTTGTCCGGAGACACCGGTGCAAGGTCAGCCCTCCCCCCTGGAGAAACGAGTGGGTCTGACGTAGCCCACCGGTTACGCCTCTCCAGGTAGTCAATGAACTCCCAAAAATCCAGGTTCTCCAGCCCCATCATCTCACATCGGAGTAAAGGGTCGTCGAGGCAGTTGTTAAAAAAATCCTTAAGTGCTGCATCATTGTACCCAATACCTCTCGATAAGGTCCAAAATGCCTGCGACAAACTATTCACCGACCGACCCTGCTGCCGTAGGGCCATTAAATGACTGAATCTTCCCCTCCTCTCCTTCTCAGTAGTGGGGGGAAGGATACGAAACCCCATACTGCTGGATCTTAAATGTGACGGAGTCCTTCTGTCACGATCGCACACACGAAGACAAAAGTAGATCCAATAATGCAGCTTTTATTTAAGGGTAATCCGTATTCGTACATCCAGTCCAGGCAATAGGTCAATATCCATATAAGTAATCCAAAAACCAGAAACAAACAGGAACACGCAAAGACTGACCTCAGGAAGTGGTGTGAACTAAATAAGGACTCTGTAACAAACACTAACACAGACAGGGTTTTTATACACACAGAAACTAACAATGATAATGGGGAACAGCTGGGTGCAATGAACAGTGATGAGTACAGATAGGATTGTGGGAATTGCAGTTCATGAGTGAGTGACACCGTGAGGGAAGGGGACCTCTAGTGTTTACCCAGGAAACACAAATCAGACACTGTGAAAATACGTTGCCTAGGACTTTGCTGTGGAAGGTGAATAGTTAAACTATGATGTGAACTTTTCACCTCTAGATCTGCGACAGCAGCTTCCATGACTGCGGCTTCTGCCATTGCGGCTCCCGCCTCTCTCTCTTTCTCCATTGCGTCTAATGTTGCTTCAAGGCGAGCTTTCTCTATTTTAATTTCCATTTCCCTTTTTGCAAATGAGGCCCTTGCTTGCGCAGCTTCTGCTTTTGCTCTTGCTTTAGTCGCTGCCATGCTGGCCGTGGACTTGCTGGAAGTCATGGAACGTCGAGATGAAGCTGACTGACTTTTGTTATCTTCCATGACTGGTTGAAAATTTAAGTTTGATGGATTTTACCGTGGATATTCTGCAGTTGTTGTGTGAGCCTCTATGCCATGGATGACAATAGCAGGTGAAATCCAGTTTCCATGATAAACAGCTCTTGTATGAAGCTTGCCTTTCCCTTTCAAGGGAACTCGCGCTGCGTCAAGCGCTGCGGGAACGCTCCTGCGTGATTGCGTCATGAAGCACTCGTGAAATCAGTCCAATGGCGTGACGGGACGTCATAGGCGGGTGACGTCATTGACCAGGAAACTATAAAGCACCCCTGAACCAAACAATGTCAGCTTCTGTGTCTTCACAAGCGCTCTATGTGAAATCGTATTGTCTATTTGATGTGTGTTTGTCTCTCTCTATATATATATATTATGGAAAAGCAGCAGTTTAAGCAGTGTGTCACTCCCTGCCCTCGTTTCATCATGGGTGGGGATACACACGAGCTTTGTGTGATGTGTTTAGGACCGGAACATGCCCAGTCGGCTCTCGAGGGGGCTGGCTGTGAGCATTGTGAAAAGTTGACAATAAAAACTCTCCGGTCTCGCCGAGCGCTCTTCGAGGAGGGCGCTTTGGCTCGCGTTCCCCAGGGCTCGGGTCCCGCTGCTGCCGAGGCACGGCGGAGACGCTCGTCCTGGGGTTCGCAGATGGATTTAACGGCGGGGTTTGAGACGGGTGATCCCCTATCTCTTCCTTTAACCGTTGAATCCGACGCTTCAGTTTGCGAGTCAGAAGCACGCGCTGCGGTTTCTTCTGCTCGCGCTGAAGCGCAGGTGCAACAGCATTCCAGTTCTGAGGAGCTGGATGTTGTGAGCCTGGGTGAAAATGAAGAATTTACACAATCACACACAATTACACACACACAAGAGGAGCTTTTGGAGGTTATCCCTCGTGCTGTTGCTAGATTAAAGCTGGACTGGCCAGCCGGTGAGCAGGAATTAAGTCAAACAAAAAGCAAATTAGATGAACGATTTTTGCCAGCTAGATCTCAACCTCCAAAGCGGGGCTTGCCGTTCTTTCCTGACCTCCATACTGAGGTGTCGAAGTCATGGATTAGACCGGCATCATTCAGAGTTTTTAACCCAGCGACTACTGAATATTCGAATATAGTAGGGTTAAAGAAACATGGTTATGCGGCAATGCCTCAGGTGGAAGAGACGCTTGCGAGCTATCTCTCCCCTGAGTCTGCATCATCGCTGAAAGCCCCACAGCTGCCCACTAAACCAGTGAGAACGACATCAGCTTTAGTGGGTAGGGCATACTCAGCAGCAGGTCAGGCAGCCGCTAGCTTACACACTATGGCTGTCCTGCAAGCATATCAAGCTGATCTATTAAAAGACATAGACGATGAATGTGAGGAAGTGGGGAGAGAAACGATCGCGGAGATCAGGAGGGCAGCTGATCTGTCTCTTCGGGCCACCAGAGAAGCGGCAAAATCTATCGGCCGCTCTATGGCAGCAATGGTGGCCACGGAGAGGCATCTCTGGTTAAATTTATCTGACATCAAGGAAAGAGATAAAAAGTTTCTGTTAGATGCTCCTGTCTCCCCTACCGGTCTGTTTGGTGATTCAGTGAATTCGGTTGTAGAACGATTTCAAGAAGCGAAAAAGCAGGCAGCCGCATTTTCAAAGTGTCTGCCCCGAAAAGTCTATGTCTCTGGGGCTGCTGGGCGGGAGCAGCCCCAGTCGAGTATGTCCTCCTCTCACAGAGCTCAGCAGAAGGTGAGCGTGGCTGCCCGTGCTCCCCCACAGAGAGACTGGGGACCGGGACAGCGCGCTCAGCCAAGGTCTTCCCGAGGTAAAGCAGATCTGAGGACTGTTATTATCTCCAGGAAGGCCTCGGCGAAGAAGTCCTGACGCCAAGGACGTCAGGATTTCGATGGCAGTCCCCTCCGAGGGGAGTCGGTGTGTCGAGGCACCCGTTTCCTCTCGGTGCCATCAGGGGGCCGTGTTGCCAACCCTGCCACCTCCGGTGTTTCAGGGCGCAGCGGTCCTCAGCGAGTACTCATCTCTATGTCCGCCCGGAAACGTAGCGGCATGGGGAAGCTCGCACCCTCTGAGGAGGGTTCAAAGTGGGTCAGTTCGGTTGCTTCCTGCCGGTGCGCCGTTTCAGGTCATCGAGCTGGCCGCTCAAAAAACACCAGAGACCAGCCTCGAGAGGCTGGTTCCCTTAGTAGAGTATCTGGCAGCGTGGAAACTTCTGCCAAATGTCTCAGATTGGGTCCTGCGTACAGTGGAAAAAGGGTACAGAATTCAGTTCGGGTCATGCCCGCCCAGGTTCAGTGGAGTAGTACACACGGTAGTAAACTCCGAGCAGGCTCTGGTGATGGAAGGAGAAGTACAGACGCTTTTGCAAAAAGAGGCTATAGAGAGGGTTCCTCCCCACAGCAGAGAGTCGGGGTTTTACAGCCCGTACTTCATAGTTCCAAAGAAGGGTGGAGGGCTGCGGCCCATTCTAGATTTGCGCCAACTAAATCGGGCAGTCAAGAAATTAAAATTCAAAATGCTCACGTTGAAGCAGATTGTGTGTCAGATCAGGTCCGAGGACTGGTGTGTCACGATAGACCTAAAAGACGCATATTTTCACGTCTCCATCCTTCCGCAACACAGGAAGTTCCTCAGGTTCGCTTTCGGGGGCGAAGCATACCAGTATCGGGTTCTTCCGTTCGGCCTAGCACTGTCACCCCGCACGTTCACGAAGTGCGTGGATGCAGCTCTGGCTCCCTTGAGACTCCAGGGCATCCGCGTGCTGAATTATATAGACGACTGGCTCATTCTGGCGCAGTCAGAACTTCAGGCGGCCCAGTATCGAGATGCTGTGCTAGCCCATATGAAAACGTTGGGGTTAAGGCTAAATGCAAAGAAAAGCGTGTTAGTTCCACAACAGAATACCACTTTTCTGGGCGTAGTATGGGACACAAAGACCATGAGAGCCCGTTTGGCGCCCTCCAGGATAAGAACGATCCTGGAAGCCGTGCGCAGGATAAGACTAGGCCAGTCACTCACTGTAGTACAGTTTCAGAGAATCTTGGGTTTGATGGCAGCAGCGTCCAACGTGATTCCTTTTGGCCTGCTGTACATGAGACCCTTACAGTGGTGGCTCAAGACCAGGGGGTTCTCCCCGAGGGGAAATCCGTTCCGCATGATCAAGGTCACGCGGCGATGCCTACGTGCCTTAGTTATATGGAAAGATCCTTGGTTCTTGTCCCAGGGTCCGGTGTTGGGAGCTCCTTGTCGTCGCTTAACGCTAACGACGGATGCTTCCCTCACCGGGTGGGGGGCGACCATGAGTGGTCGCTCGGCTCGGGGTCTGTGGAGTGACCATCATCTTTCCTGGCACATAAACCAGCTGGAGATGATGGCCGTGTTTCTGGCGCTCAGACACTTTCTCCCAGACCTCAGGGGCCACCATGTGTTGGTTCGCACGGACAACACAGCGGTGGTCTCCTATATAAATCGCCAGGGGGGTTTACGATCTCGCCGGCTTTGGAAACTGGCACATCGAGTTCTGATTTGGGCCCAGGGGAAGTTGTTATCAGTTCGAGCATTGTATATTCCGGGTTACATGAACAAGACGGCAGACTCTCTGTCGAGACAGGGAGTGGTGCCGGGGGAATGGAGACTTCACCCCGAGGTGGTGGAGCTCATTTGGAGTCGATTCGGACAAGCTCAGGTGGATCTGTTTGCGTCTCAAGAGACAACGCACTGTCCCCTATATTATTCCCTCACACACCCAGCCCCAATGGGGTTGGATGCCATGGTACAGACGTGGCCGAGGCTACGTCTGTATGCCTTTCCCCCCCTGGCGTTACTGCCAGGAGTTCTGGAGAGAGTTCGCCGGGACGGGGTTCAGCTCTTATTGATAGCCCCGTTCTGGCCGGGCCGAGTGTGGCTGTCGGACATTGTGTCCCTTCTCGAGGGTCCTCCATGGGAAATCCCGGTCAGGAGGGACCTTCTCTCTCAAGCGGCGGGGTCAGTGTTGCACCCGCGTCCGGAGCTGTGGAGACTGTGGGCTTGGCCTCTGAGGGGGATCAGCTCATAGGCTCAGGTCTTTCTACTGAGGTAGTAGAGACCATGTTGCAATCCAGAGCTCCTTCCACGAGGAGGCTCTATGCCCTAAAATGGAGAGTTTTTGTTGCCTGGTGTTCAGACCAGTCTGTGAATCCAGTTGACTGCCCAGTAGGTTCAGTGCTAGATTTTCTACAAGAAAAGTTCTCTTCGGGGTTGTCCCCCTCCACCTTGAAGGTATATGTGTCAGCTATATCTGTCTATCACATTCCTCTAGAGGGTGCGTCAGTGGGGAGACACCCATGGGTAACTCGCTTCCTCCGTGGTACTTTGAGGCTGAGGCCTGCGGCACGCTCGAGGGTGCCGACTTGGGATTTGGCCATTGTATTAGAAGGCCTAGCTCAGGCCCCCTTTGAGCCTATTGAAGAGGTTCCGGAGAAGTTTCTCACATTAAAAACTTTGTTTCTTCTATCTATCTCTTCTCTTAAGAGGATCAGGGATTTACAAGCATTGTCAGTTGCTCCCTCGTGTCTTGAGTTTGCCCCTGGTATGGTGAAAGCGTTCCTGTTTCCAAAGGAAGGTTATGTGCCTAAGGTCCCCACTAATGTGGCGGGTCCAATAATGCTGCAGGCCTTTTCTCCGCCTCCGTTTCAAAACCAGGACCAGGAGAAATTAAACTTACTTTGCCCAGTGAGGGCTTTAGATGCGTATGTCCACAGAGCTGCCCTGTGGCGCAAGTCTGATCAACTGTTTGTGTGTTTTGGGTCCCCGAGTAAAGGGAAGCCCGCATCTAAGCAGACTTTAAGTAAATGGATAGTCGAGGCTATCTCACTTGCGTATGAGTCGGCCGGTCATCCTTCACCACTAAAGATCCGAGCCCACTCGACTAGGAGTATGGCTGCTTCTATGGCCCTGTTATCAGGGGTTTCACTTCAAGAGGTATGTGATGCGGCAGGGTGGTCCTCTCCGCACACTTTTGTGAGGTTTTATAACCTGGATGTGGCTGCTACTCCGGGTTCTCGGGTGTTTGTAGTTTAATGTGCATTGCGATTTCACATATACAGGCACTTGAGGACTATGGCGACGTGGGTATTCAGTTCCCGCAGCGCTTGACGCAGCGCGAGTTCCCTTGAAAGGGAACGTCTCAGGTTACGTATGTAACCATGGTTCCCTGAGAGGGAACGAGACGCTGCGTCGCTTTGCCATACTCCCGGCATGCCTGTGACCAACTTGTTCGACCTATCAGAAGCTGACATTGTTTGGTTCAGGGGTGCTTTATAGTTTCCTGGTCAATGACGTCACCCGCCTATGACGTCCCGTCACGCCATTGGACTGATTTCACGAGTGCTTCATGACGCAATCACGCAGGAGCGTTCCCGCAGCGCTTGACGCAGCGTCTCGTTCCCTCTCAGGGAACCATGGTTACATACGTAACCTGAGACGTTTTACTGTACTGGCTTCGTACCCAGCAAGCTAAACACATCCACTCAATAAACAATCTTGACACCGGAGTCGTCGTTCAGATTTACTGAATAAATGTGTAAAACTGTAACACAATATAAAAACAAAAAGAATACATAAATAAACTGTAACATGGTAAATGTCAAGTCCATCAATGTACAACAGGAGAAAATAATACAAAGTGTTCACACAATATAATCCAGAACTATGAAAACAATCACTTTATATGCACTCCCTCAAAAACATACAAAATGCCATAATCAAGAATAATCCAATTCCACTTACAGGCAGTGCCTCGTTTAAGAGTTGTTGTTGCTATGGACTGATGGCAAATTCAACATGCTCTACCATGTGCTGTGTTGTTCTTTTGAACCCAACCCCGGAAACTGAATAAAACCAATTCAAAGTGCAGGATATAGAAAGACCAGCAGGGGGAGCAAAAAACACTAAGATAGGCAAAGCCAGAACAGTGTTTGTGACTCGTTATGATTCTTTACATGTGAATCAAGAAACATTTGTCTTACCTTATATGATGAAACCACTTCACCGATGGGTCTGAATGTATGATTGTCATGTTGATTTGAATCTCTGCACACTAAACACACAGGCTGTTTGTCCTCCAGACAGAAGAGTTTGAGTTCCTCTCTGTGTAAACTGCAGATCTCCTCAGACCCGGATGAATGCCTCTCATTTGTCTCCTTCAGGAACGACTCACACAAGTTTCTTAACGCAAGATTAAATGGAGGAGGATCTCTTGAGGATCTTCTCCTGCAGACAGGACACTCCTGAGATTCCTTGATTCTCCAGTACTGTTGAAGACACTCTTTACAGAAACTGTGACTACAGGATAAAATAACAGGAGCCTTGTAGATTTCACGACACACAGGACAAATATAATCATCTTCAGCTGCTGAAGCCATTTTCACTGTTTGAGCTCCAGCAATCTAAACTTTACTTTCACTTTCTGAACGACTGTTTAAAAAACAAATCACCATGAGAATCACAAAGATCAGAAACAAACTTCTCAAATTCTTCTGTAAAGTTTTCCCCTTTGTACTCCACTGATCGCTGATTCTTTATTGCTTTTGTCGAGACAAAGTCAGTATGGCAGAAAAGAGAAATAACAAATCCGTCTCTTCCTGGTTAGTGTTGTAAGAGGGTGGAGCTTCTGATCAAGTTGGTGTGTTGAAACAGGTCAAAGAACAACATCAGGATTTCTTTTGGTAAAATTGACAAAACCTAAGCCTGTTCAAAATTAACTTGCATTGAAACATTAAGATACAACACTAAATCTTTGGATTAAACACAAAAAAACATAAAAATACTCAAATATTTAAAATAAAAGATCTCAAAACACTTATACGTATTTTATTTATTGCTCTTCTTTATTCGTCACAGAGTTTCTCCAGGGTCTGTCATGCTCCCTCTCTCTTATAATGATTTCTTCTCATGCTGAAGTTTCAGTGATAAACACTCCTCTGTGTATGATGCTGATTGTCAGTGTTTGGAGAAACAAACAGATCAACAGATTAAAAGTCCTGAATAAACAGGAGAAACGGAGATGAGACAAAAGTTTGTCTCTCATAGATCACTCGTCAGCACCTTTATTAACACTGATTTAGTATTTTTTGTTAATTATGAAAAATATATTCAATTTATTAGCATAAAGACATTTCTAAAGATAATACCAGAAAACACTTCATACACGCTATACATAGATGAAGACGGACAGAGACTAAGCCAGAACTCAGGGTATATAAGCATGGATGATACAAAGGAAATTAATGAGATAATTGAAACAGAATAACTAATCAATCAACCAGGGAAAGTAGGTCATGGAGTAGAATAATACAAAGAACCATGGGAAACGTAGTCAAAACAAGACATACATCTTACAAACTAACTCTGGATACTGGATACAGTGTGAAATAATGCCAAATACATTTATACATAGTTAAATGAATTAATTAATTACATATATAAATTTATACATAGCCTATATAAAGCCTATATAGTTTTTCTTAGTTACAAACTCAAACCCTGTTTGTTTGCCATGGCAACCATACATTTCCTAAAGACATAAACACTTAAAATATTAAGAGGAATAAACTGGACTAAAAAAACATGTAAACCAATTAAAACTCTATTATACATAAAATCATTGTACTGAATAGAGCACAAAGTCACCTTTATTTATATAGCGTTTTTTAGACCCGCAGAAAAGACAGCAGAAAAGAGAGCAAAATTTAAGTGTTTGAAATGCACAAAGAAAAATAAAGGTTTTCAAAGATTTACATGCACTGCAAATAATTTTGTTATCAATTTTTAAACCTTAAGAAGACTTTTTTGCAATCTTTACATTTTTTCAATAACTTAGCAAACACCATCGCACGCCTGCAGGCAGGGGGGTGGCACAAGATCCCGGGCCCTACGCATAGGCAGTCCTGATGGGCCCCCATGTCCCTAAAACTGAGGGCCATGTGTTTCACAATGTTAAGATCTGCTTTACATTTCATCTGACATTCATTAGGAAATTTAATTAGGAAATTAAAATATCCAGGTAAAATAAAATATATCTCAGACTTTTCAAGGGCCCTCCCTCCCCTTGGGGCCCAGGTAATCAGTGCTGGTTTTACCCCCAGTCCGACGCCCCTGACTGCAGGTGATAGGTGTGTGGGGGAAAAAGACCAAATAAGTAGATAAAAAATCTACAAAAATCTACTAAAAACAATGAACTCCCGCACACTATCAGTACTTGCAAATGAGTTTCAACATTTTATTAGCAACGTTCGTTTCATTCTCACGACCTTCATCAGGCATGATGTTCCGGCCAGTAGGAGTATCGCGCAGCCTTTCCAAAGAGGGAATTTAACAAAAACTGTTTCAGTTTTCTCCAGTTGCTAACACACTGATCCCGGATTTCCACCAACTGCGGATCGGCTGCGGATCGGCTCCATGCTCCGCCGTCTTTATACCCACCAGGTCCTGATTTGTTGCAAGCGGCTGTGGCCGTGACTGACAGCTGAAGTCACGAGGACCCACGAGATATAAGTGCTGAGTTGCTGCGGAGCTCTCCGGCATTCGACAAAAACAGAAGCTCTGCGGATCTGCGTACGTGAATTCACGTTTGATAGGGGTTATGCGCAACATTCTTCCGGGTTCTACAAAACGGGCTTAACTACTTCCGGCCATCAGCTACTGAGGTAAACACACCATAGTAATGGCGACCTTCTATAGCCGGTGTTTACGGTGTTTAATTTCAATTCCCGATGTACACCGTATTGTCAAAGAGCCCTGAGTACTCTGCTAGACAAGGGATTTAAGTTTTACGCCTCCTCATTTATTCATAATTTTGAAGGTAGGCTATGAAGTATATGTAGCTTTTGCCAATGGCACCTGATAACTATCAGTAAACAGTTAGTTAGTTTAGACTTTTATTTTGCTATCAGTAGTTTAGCCTTTTATTTTTGCTCACAGACGATTAAAACAATCAAATGAAGACTGCATTTTAGCAATGGGGTTATAGTACCAACAGTATAATTACTACGATGTCCTGTGTGTTTATGCTGGTCAAACCTTCAATTATGTTTTATTAACTCGCGGCGCCCCTTCCCGTCCGAGGTCTCGGTGTGGCCGGGTGTGCTCGGTCCCTCTCCCCCACCGTTCGGCGGGCTCCCTCAGGGGGCCGGGTCCCCGGTCTCGCCGGCACCGAGGCGGGCTCTCCGGGGACCAGGGGAATCCGACTGTTTAACCCCCTGGGGTCGGCTATCGCGCCGGCGATATTAATTATTATATTAAATAATAATATTAGATATTAAAATATTAATTTTTATCTTATATGCTTGTGTTATACATCAATCGATCCTGTTTAGTGTGTATTTTTTTTGTGTATGCTCATAATAAAAACAAAGTGTTGTGCTTTTCGCCAAATAAAGAAAAATAAACATGATGCGAGTTCTGCCTACTCTCCGTCAGTGTAGTCAATTCTGAAACGCGTCCGAAAATGAACTGTAACTCAGCGAATACTCAGTCAAACAGGCATACAGACACACAGGCATGAAGCTTGAATTCTCTTCTTTTAAATGAAGTAATTTTTATAAAAAACAAATATTCACAATTTATATAATATGTATGTAAAGAGAGAGATGTCAGTCGTTCTCATCTCAGCTAATTAAGTTTTAATGTAACTCCGCCCACGGAGACCGCGCGCTATTCAAACGCAAATGTGAGGCGATCCATACAAACCTGTGAAACGCCCACATCCGCTGGATAAGGCCGGTGAAACACTGGATGCATGGCGTAAGCGTCTCAGCTGCGTGGCGTGTCCGTTTTTATTTCGGCTCCCATGTTAACAGTTTAGAGTTTGCACACTGCCTGTGTGAGACGCGCGTCTCAGGCGCGGCACGAGCCGCGTGGAAAACGTGTGCATGCTAGAAATAGAACCGACACCTATTTTTCACGCGACACGCAAGCGTCTTGGAAGCGTTTCCATGCAAAATTGAATAGGAAAATCTGTTTATTTGTCATTTTGACACGAATACATATTAATAAATGTCCTTTTGATGTTTAAAAGTGTCTAGGTTTTGACATAAATGCAAATATAAATGTAATTTTACAAAATATGATCGATTTTCAAATACTGCTGTATTGAATGAACAGCTTTTAGCAAACTCTATTGCTATACTGAGATGAGGAATATATACTGTATGTGTTTTGTCAAAAATAAAGTCATCAACTAACTAATGAATCCTTTACTTTGAAATACGTATGATAAAATGTATACTTTAGTTTTGAAAGACGTTGACTAGTTTTGAAAAGATTATAAAGTATGTATGTGCATGCATATATATATATATGTGTGTGTATATATGAAGAGTTCTGGGGCCGTATTCACAAAGAATTTTAAGGCTAAAAGTAGCTCCTAACTGGCGAATTTAGGAGCAACTCCTAAAAATAATGGGCGTGTCACTCGTAACTTTAGGACTCCTAATTTTTTTCACTAAGAGTAATTCACGAAGCATTTTAGCCCTAAAAGTAGCACCTAAGTCTGGGACAGCTTAAAAGAAGTCGAGAGGACTCCTAACTCACTAAGACCTATTCACAAACCGCTTTTTGTGGCATTTCACGTTGCGATGTTTTGAGATGCGCATGCGGCGGCTACAGGAGCTTCCAATCGCGAGGGAAAAATTCTGCATTGTAGGCATAACTAGGTATGCAACAACACCACCAACAACAACCAAAACTAGGCTACTCATTGCATGTAAACTAATTGTAACGTTTCATAGTGAATCAAATTAAAATGTTCTTCTCTTTGCAAACGTAGGCAGAGGCATATAGTGACAGATTAATTCAATAATGTTGCAAAGATATTGCATCAATCCATATATTTCATTAGGCTACTAGGCTTTTTGTTTTGCCTTACTCTTTATTCATTTAGGCTATTTATTCAGTTATTCATCATCTTCCGTCCTTCGCACTACACCGCACGCATTCTCAGACCTGTCACCTGTCACTCATCATCGTAGGGGAGGTGTTTGGAATCATTCCCGCGTTACAATCATCAGCCAATCAAGGTGGTCACTTCAGTCAAGCTCGTGCATGAGTAATGACGTCATCCATGGCAACGAAGACTCACTCTTAGTTTAGGAGTTGTCATTTTTCTTTACTAAGAGTAGGTCTGAAAGGCGTTGTGAATAACTTTTAAGAGAAAACTCCTAGCTAAAATCTTTTAGTGCGATTTAGGAGTACTCCTAGTGGTAAGATAAAATGCTTTGTGAATACGGCCCCAGATGCAAAAACCTCTAAATGCCATCTGAAATTTTCTCCTAGAATGATCATTTTTATGAAGCTTGTATATTTAAGTTAGCTATAGGTGACACACCTGAATGAATGGCTCATTAAGTATGCAGGGACATTGTCTCACCAGGTGTGAACTACTAAATATGCATGATGCTGTTGGAGCGTTTACACCCCATCGGCATATTGGCTTTCCAAACTAAAAGTGTTTCACAAAACTAAAATCAATGTATCGTTTTATGTGAATGATTAGGCAGGATGATTTTCACATCATTTTGAAGAAAAACTCTAGGCGACTCTAGTCTTATTGCCACATATTTAGTATGTGTTTTGTGACCTTATTTCAGAAACTTTAATTTTTAGTTTTTTCGATAACCATGCATAAATATTATTCTCTCAAAAATGAAAACATGTACATACATGTGGCTCACATATTATGGAAGTCCTGTTTGTGCTATATAGAGTGAATTTACACCTTTGCCATTAATATGTTTATAAGCAACTGAAAAAAGCACAAATGTCAGGGCATGTCAGAACATCTCAAGGACCCCAAAAACACCCCAGACCCCAGAGGGTTAATTAAAACAAAGCATCGCGAAGGCCCGCGGCGGGTGTTGACGCGATGTGATTTCTGACCAGTGCTCTGAATGTCAAAGTGAAGAAATTCAATGAAACGCGGGTAAACGGCAGGAGTAACGTTAACTATGACACAGAAAGAAAAACTGCTGTTCGGATGTTCCCTTTTCTGATATTTCAACATTCATGACATTTTAATTAAAACAAATACACTGAAGTTTGATCAGAAATAAGAATTTTATTATAATAAGCGAATATTAACAGTTACCTCAGCGATCACCTACCGCTGCAGATGTGTAAGGAAGTGAAAAGCGGAAATGCTTAGATCTGTTTTCCGGTTCGAACGCTGGGCGCTCCGCATAACCCCTATAGCGCGATATAAGTGCTGAATTTCTGGGACGGAGTCGGATCCGCAGCCGTTCCGCAGTCAGTGAAAATACACACATTGACTTTAATGGAAACCTATTGACTCCGCCGCCGTTCCACAGTTGGTGGAAATTGGCCGTAAAATGACATGAACAGCACAATTATTTAAACTGACACACACAGAGCAAAACCTCTTCTCACGTCTCCAAAAGTCTAAACACATTTTCTGCTTTACACACATTTTGCAATTCAAAATGGCACTTTTTAAACTCACTGAACACAGTTCTCTGAATAAGACACAACAATCTGACATAAACTCACATGTCTGCCATTTCAAAACACTGCCATTCAAAATGACACTCTATGAGCTGATTGGCCGATACATGTGTCACCTGACCAAACACCTCAATGGTTAATTGTTAACACTTCGATCTTTTTCAGTTTACTGTATTTTTGTGAGCATATTTGTGTTCAGTCCAGTGTAAATATATCAGCTGTGCATATGTTGCACTGACTTGTTTGGTGAAAAAAAAAAAAAAAAAATGTTTCAACAGCATGTGTGTGTCTGCAAATATTTCTGTACATGTGAACAATCTGAAGAATTTTCTACAATTTGAACTATTTTAGTATTATGGCAAGCATACTAAAGATGAGAGTGCTCTTCATTATTCCCAACAGTGTGTAGTTGGTTAGACAAAAATATGTTTATATGAATGAAGTGTGTGCCATTTTGTGCAAAAGTTTGATTTTGATAATGCTATGTGTAGGTTTTTTTTTTTTGCAGTGCTTCATTCTGCAGGATATATTGGGTATTTTGCAGTTTGGGTGTGTGGTTTTGTGAATTGTGAAAAGTATTTTGATAAAACGAGCCTAGTTTGCAAAATTGTGTGTTAGCAATTGAAAAAAAAACAAAACAATAAGTTTAATTCATTCTGTTCATCACGGGACAACTGAAAGATGATCTGCTCTTCAGTGCCTCCTGGTGTGTGTGAGGAGTGATGACAGTAATAACACACTGATTACTCTCTCACGCCCCCTGTGGACACAGCGGGAACTACAGGCAACTGACAGGAACTACTCTGAAGCTGCAATGAATATAATGCAAAATTATTTAATCAATTATATATATATATAATATATATATATATATATATATATATATATATATATATATATATATATATATATATATATATATATATATATATATATATATATATAGGAATTAAATATTAGCCTAACCAGCATGGTTACTGTCAGAATAATAAATAAATACATATTTTTACAGATACATTTTATAATCAGCGATATGCTGCATAACAACTTAAATATTATATCTTATTACAATCAAAAAATAAATGGAGCAGTGTCTTCCTCAGTCTTACAGAATATGTATAAGTTGAAAACAAAATAAAACAGAGTATGAAGAGGAGAAGGTTATATCAAAGATCATAACACTTGAAGGCTTATCAGAAACTGGCCTAACAGAACTTGCAGAGCTCCAATCTAAATTAAACAGTATTTATAAACACAAAGCTGAAGGCTCCTGTGTTCGTTCGAGAAGGAAACGGCTTGAACAAGGAGAACAGAGCTCTGATTATTTAAAAAAAATGGAAAAACACATCTCTAGGAATCTTACTATTAGTTTGCAGCAAATTAATGGCATTTTGACAGATAATTCTAAGGAAATTGCCTCTTTTTGTAGTAATTTTTGAGAAATTTTCTTTCAGGATTCAGTCTTCCTTTTCTTTCAGTCATTAAACACAGACTCAATCTGGATTCATGCCAAAAACACACATAGCAAACAATATCAGACTTTTTATAGATTTATTAGACTAAAGTGAATTAGTTAATAATGACTTTTTATTCTTTTATTAGATTTTTACAAAGCTTTTTACTCTCTCAAACACAAGTTTATTTTTCTATCTCTCCAAAAGCTTGGGTTTGGTGACCCATTCTGCAAATGTATAAGAACTCTTTATAATAATGCAACTGTTCCATTAGCCTTAAATCAGGAACCTCGCCTAGATTTCAAGTGTCAAGAGGAGTTGGTCAGGGTGGCCCTGTAACCCCTTATTTATTTCTTATGGCTGCACAACTTCTTTCCTCCTTTACCTCATCTAGGCTGCCGCTGTCATGACCCTGACATGTGTTTGTGTCTAATTCTCAAGCTTTACCGGATTTCTGAGGTCTCCGGTCTAACTGGGTGTTACCGACCCATTCTAAACATGTGTTTATATGGGGTGCGTCTGTTTTTCCTTCAACACTTCTAAAAAGACAAAAAACAACTGACTCACCACAAAAGCTGAAGGAAGAGAAGAAGATCAAACCTCTTGTTGGTTGAAAAACCCCAATATTTTCCCCTGAAGAGACGCCTGAGTTGCGAGATCACGTCGGGGTCACCACTTTATAAGGCCCTGCCCAATCAGTCCAACGGCAGTTTACTATAAGCGGGTGAAGGTTTACTGTGTGTTACTGTCTTTACAGTGTTCAGCTAATTAATTTAAAAACATCTTTGTTTCATCTGACTCCAAAAATAAAAAGGTTTACTTGATGTTTGTTAATCATTACATTTAGGTGAATGTTTGATTATTCTATTTACCACTTTATTGAAATTACACCCGTTCATCCGGATTCCTGTAATACTTCGAGTCTCACACCGGCCGGGTATACGATCTCATAATCACAAGCTCGTCAGTCTCAGCCATTAGACAGAGGTGATAGACTAATATCCTAGACGGCCGTACTCCACTTTGCTCATTCTAGAATATATTAATTAGTCCCCATAGATCTGAACACACTTAATTAAGGAAAGATTATATCTAACCAGAGGTCACGACCCTTACCATAGAACCAAGCTGACCAACTTACTGTAACTCCTACTAATGGTAACTCTGTATAATCATGCTGTGATTTCCGTTGTACACTTAGTTAGAATAATACTATGCAATAATCAGTGGTTGAGGCTCACACTATTTAGATTGGTCTAACAACAACTCTGTCGTTCTAAACAGAAAACCCATTATTAGCCTCTACAGTCTAAGTATACATTGACTAATGCCGATGTGTTAGTCGGATCTCTAAAGCTTCAGTCGGTGTGCTCCTCTGCTCCACCCAAGCTGGATTCCAGTCCGCTTACTAACCTGAGCGCATAATTGTGGTGTTATGGACTGGTCTGAGGACAGTCAGTATTACGGCTGATCTGGCAACTAAATCTTGAGCATTTTTCTTCAAATGCAAGCTTTCCTGAAGCATTTGACCAAGACAAAACATCCCCCAATGTGGGGAATGAACTTACAATAGCAATGTGCATTGACTAGCGTTATAGACACAGGTAGTTTACACTTTGTCGAGGAACAGGAGGAAGTTTGGATGAAGGACCCTGGGAAACAGTGCACACCCAGTAAGCAAAGCATCTCTAAACCCTTATTACCATTTGGTTTACTTCTGTGGAGATGAGACCGTTGTACCAGTCACACTGAGACATTTTAAATGATACCAAACATGACTGTTAATTCCCTTATATTGACATAGAACATTATAATTTTTATATAATCTTTCCAAATGTGAAGGAAGGACAGGAGGGACAGAAGCGTTCCCGCACCTTCACTCTGTGGGGTGTGGAGACGAATGGCAGTGTGTGTTTGTGTTGTCCATATCTCAGGAGATCAGAGGATCTGAGGTTCTGTTTGTCTGACTCCCTGAATCCCCTTATTTATTCCTGAGGCTGCACAACTTCTTTCCTCCGTTCTTTGTGTATTTATGAATGTTACATGTGCTCCGTGCTAGTTTATACTCATACTTTAGATATAGTTATGTCTTGTATGTTTGTCTAATCTATTTGTTTAATTTGGGTTATGATTATTTAAAGGAACTAAAAGCCTATATGTTTATGCTAGTATTTCTTCAAAACAATACATTACAAATAAAGAACAAAGATAATTTAAGACTCCATTCCGCTTCATGAAAGGTATCTGCACAAACAAACAACAGGATGAAGTGATACTGTTAAACAGAAACATGATACTCTACCCAATGTGTTCATCCGAGACATTTAAAGGCACACTATGTAGAAATTGTATTTTTGTCAAACAGCGACCCCTAGAGTTGCTGTGGAATACTTGCACTGTCGTAAATACCCCCCCCCCCCCATCACCAAAAAACGTAAGATATGTATAAAAATCCTGTTTTCGGTTGAAGTCCAAAGTAGTCGATTGCCGAGTTCACGCGCGTGATCATAGGTAACTAAACCTATGCGCGTGAACTCGGCAATCAACTACTTTGGACTTCAACCGAAAACAGGATGTAAACACAGGTATTAAATAACATCATTTTTATACATATCTTTCACATCTACTGCAGTCAGATTCACTCGTGTTCACTCTGAAGGAATCACTCACATGACCTGTGCACTTGTAATGACACATCAAGGATGTTAAGAGGCTAAAAGCAGGTTTAAAACTTGCCCCATTGAAGTCAACAGGGTGCAAATTTTAAAAATAGAATAACTCGGTGTAGGCAACACCGATTTTTGTCGTTGTTCTCTGTATTGACAGCACTCCAAATGTACAAGAAATGAGCTCAATGTTAAAACTGACCGGAGTTCTCCTTTAAAGGTTACAGACATTAACAGTGAGAAGAAAAACAGATGGGGAGACATCATAAGAGAATAAATTAGGCTACACAAATCAATAAAATATTACATTTTGTCAATATGAAAAATTAAATGTTCCTTAAAACAGACTCAAGGATATTATATTTTTTAGAAACTGTTGAGTTCAAAGGTTTTGATATTTTCTTAAAGGAAGTAAAAAGCGACTTTATATCAGAGGAGAATATTCTAAAATCAGGATTACATTGAATGGTTCTGGCTTGGTGAAGATGAAACTTACCCAGAAGACAA
Source organism: Scardinius erythrophthalmus (assembly GCF_964197995.2). Lineage (NCBI taxonomy): Eukaryota > Metazoa > Chordata > Actinopteri > Cypriniformes > Leuciscidae > Scardinius > Scardinius erythrophthalmus. The sequence goes on from NC_138240.1 coordinate 37,671,745, forward strand.
AGAAATAATACAGTATAATCAAAATTAACATCATTACATTGAAAATCTGACAAAAATTGTTTAACAATTTGTAACATCAGCAGAAAACTAACAAGGGAACTTCTGGCCAGAAAGAGTCAAAGAATGGGCACTGATCATACAAATGTAGAACTGATTCTTCTTCAATATTGAACATAAAGAAGAAACATTCTCAGAAAACCTGCTCTAAAATAAATAACAAGGGTAATATCTATGAACGATTTTGAAATGGAGTTCTTTAATTTCATTAGGGTTAAAAAGTTTGTGAGGAAAAGTCCATAAGTTATTAAAATCAGAGTTCGGATAACAGATCCTCCATGTAGATTGTGCTTTAGGGAGGGTTCTTGGAGTTGAAGAAAGAGCATTTCTAATAAAGAAGTTGTTGCATTTTTATCTAAAACATTAATGTAACGGGTCCCGGCCAGGGGTCGGCTAGCAGATATATGCTGAGAATCCTGGTCGAAGTGCTCTGGAAATATTGAAAATATTACACAGTTATATTGATGACGCGGGACAACAGAGTTGCTCTTTTTCCATTCAACCAGATCATTTTTATTATCAACTTCATTTCAACTTTATATCTGCAATCATGAATTATTACTGTTATCTTTGGTTGCTCTGTATTGAGACACAGGTTATATCCACAACTGGATAACATGAAGTCACATATTCTTCAAAAGTACATTTCCACATAAATGTATCTTCACATATTTCCTCAACTTTAACTTATCACAGTTTTATCTTAAACCATAAACACACATTTTCTCTAAACCATATTCTCTGTTCTCTCTCATTAAACGAATATTTCTGTATTCATTATACATTTTGTAAATGTTCACTTTTTACAACAGAATAGCCTAAATCACATTTGCAGTTAAGTTAAATGATATTATAATTATTATATTTACATTATATGAGTACAAACTTCAACAGTAAACCTATTTGCCTTACTTTTACACTTAACTGTTAATTCCTATGAATCGAAACTGTGTTATAATCTAATATTACCACATGTTTCACCCAAAGCTACATCTGTAAACTGCTTTTACTCTGTATGTTACATTAGCGTTATTTATTACCCGTAAGTCATAGTCTTACACACACAGTTACTTTACACATACATAAACTTAGAAATATCCCAGAGCCTTAGGAATATATAAAAGAAAACTTTAGTGCGAGCGTCGACCGCCATTTCCTCAACTTCACAACGTTATCATTAGCTCACCAAAACCCGCCCACTACAAGAAAAAACCGCCCAAAATTTTACTGCCAAAATAATATGATATAATTTCATTAACATGTCATTCAAGGTTGATAAGCACAATTTGTATCTCCTTAAAACAAAATAACAATGATAAAATAAAATAAAAAATAAAATAAAATTCCAGGAAAACAGATCAAAACAGGGCAATAATTAAGGAGAATTAGCCAATATGACTAAAATGTCCAGATGGACACTGTCAAAACGGCAATCAAGAAATGAACCGATGGCTTTAACCCTCGGAAGTACACATTGCAGAACATAACGCAGAATTTAGCAGTCAAACTCATTCATCGTTGATTCAAACCTTTTTCAGCAGCTGTCAGGGTCGAGTATTGTGCAGTCTGGACGGTGTAAAAGTTGCTGATGTCTGGTAAGATTAGGCTAGTGAGCACATGACCATGGACATATTTCACGTCCCATATTTAATTTCATTTCAAGTCATTCAACTGTGCTCTCCTCAGAGTTATATTCACCATTGATATCTCCCACCAGGTGTACGTTTTTAGAGCTGCTCACTATCTCACTCTTTACTGTGTAGATACAACTTACTGTTTAGTAGGCTATATCACTTTGGCATTAGCGATCACTTGGCATTAGCGATCACTTGAATATACAGCTACAACTTATCGCGCTCAATGGCATCTGCCTGCGGATCGCTGATTGGCTAAAAGTGCGTGCTCGTCGGTGATGTCAACACTAAGGCCACGTGTCCACCAAAGCGTTTAACGCCAGCTGACTCTGCATGGGCGTGTGTGTACAGTAATGTAATGATGACTGATTTTATGGACTACATGCACACTTTAGTTTAGTTTTTTAATCAATTAGACTTTAAAATGTAGATGTTTGAAAACCGCCGAACAGACCCAAAACCAGCCCAAATTTTGTCCACCCGCCCAAACCCTTTTTTACCCGCACAATCAAATTCAAAACCGCCCAATTGGGCGGGAACCCGCCCAATCTGGCAACACTGTCCTCCGCGCCTCGCTAAGGGTCCCAGAGTGGCGCGGCTGAAAGGTGCTGCCACCTTGTGTCCGTTCTGTGAAACAGCATGTCATAGCGCACTTCTGTGTATTCTCTCAGTAGTATTTAATTTGTAATAAATGGAAAGAAAACAAAAAGATAATAATCTCAACAAAACCTATTTTTGTGAGTGTCACATTAACACCACTGATTGCAAGTAGGAATATAACTGTTTAAACAGTCGAATCTTAAATGCGCTTTAATCAAGGTTCTCAAACTGACAGGAATACTTTTAGTCACCTTATTAAAATCTCTTACTGAAATTACAGCATCTTTCAGAGACATAAACTCAGAAAAAGAAAGAAGGTCTGCTTGAGCACTGAATAAATCAGAAACAAAAATAATATTTTGATCCACCCATTCCTTGAAATAAAGTGATTTGTTTCCACACAATACATTTTCATTATTCCACATAAGACACCTGTGTGGGGAGAAATGATGTTTGAAAGCAATCTTCCAGGATTCTAGAGCTTGTTTGTACAAATCTGAGAGTTTAATAGGTAATTTGCTGCATTTAAAATGACAAGATAATAAAAACTGAAGGTCACCACAATGTTTGAAGATTATGTTCCAAAACCAGTGTAATCCATCATTAGAAATACAATACTTAATCCAGTTCATTTTGATAATAATAATTTTTGAATAATATCAGCCACAGGTCTATAGCCTACGTGATTTTTGAGAAAAAGCCGATTTAAACCAAGTGTACAAGTGTATATATGGGGGTTTAGATATCTGAGTGACACTGACAGAGATTTGCTATTCGGTGTTTGACGCTATTAGACACATTTCTAGAAGGAAATCTATCAGCAATAAATCTGGAGCCTCATTGAAATCGCCACCAAATAATGAAGGCAGAGGGATATTTAAGTTTTTAATTACTTATATAAATGACTATATTATCTGGTAGATTTTTGTTGTTTGCAGAACTGTTGAACCCAAAATCATTATTGAAAAAATTGCTATCCAAGTGAACAACTGAGATAATCCACCTTTCAATCCCTGAAGAAAGCGTTTCTATAATCTTTCGCGACCCGACCCGATGAACTGGAGTTATGACAGAAAGAAATATTGCTCTTCCACTGATTACACCAGAAGTTTTCATCGTTTACACAAGAGTGTGTCTAAATGTCCCTTTTCATGGATTTACAAAACAAAACTTTTTTTACAAATTTACAAAACTTTCCGCTTGTTTAAGTCACGTAGCCGCCGAACATTCAAAGAGAAACATGAGAGGAAGTTGATATATATATATAGAAGGGTGAAATCTGCAGCCCGGAAGTTGTCCGTTGGTCAGGAACTCTTTAGTCCATTCTGTGGAAAGCCGTTTTAACATTTAATCCTTAAAATGTACAGTCGTTTTAGGTACTAATATCTATTCCATTAGGAGTTCATGTTCTTTACTAGTACCTTTTTTAAAATAATATTCTTATTCATTAGACACTAGTTCATTATTAGACACTGGTACTCATACATTAGATATAGTTACATTAGTGGTTAAATTGGGGTTTTTATGTATGTGTGTGTGTGGGGGGGGGGGGGATCTGTGGTTTCAATGGCCCATGACCAAGTAAAAACTGTAATTAATAAATCATGTAATATTTTTTATAAACTATCAGTGTGCTCTCATTTATTTTGATGTGATTACACAACAATATCAAAAAACGTTTTCCGACATGGAAATGACAATTATCGATCATTTTTTGATTATCGATCATCAAATCTTTTTCCATTTAACTTCAAATGTTGCGAAAAACTAGTTTGGAAACACTTTTTATTAAAGCAAATAAATATGGTGTCACATGACAGAAGCTGTATTTGTTGATCCCGTTAAAGCACCGTTAAAAAGGTTCATAATATTCATATAATTAAATTGTATATTAAATTATTTTATCACTATTGGTAAGAATAATACATGTTACCTCTCAAACATCATTCTTCCTTATTTTTGTAATTTTGTCTGTTTTTTATAATCTAAAAAAAGTTAAGCAGAAAAATATCCTAATAGCTGCTCCCGTTTCTGAATATTGCTGGATCAAGTATTGATCTAAATAGTCTTTATAATGAAGTACAAAAAGTCATGACACTTGTTAATAAAAATAATTGTTTGTATACAATTTAATAATATATAATAACATGTTGGTAAGATAAACATGTTACGTCTGTAAAGTATTGTTTCCATGACTTAAACCCTAATTATCATCCCAAACATTTAATCTTTCACTCTGAGCATTAAATCACATAATCACATATTATTTATTTATTTAAAATACAAGATTATCAGCAAGAACCTTTTACATCCATTTATTCCAATGAACAAATGATAATTTCTCCTCTATAACTGAAATAATTATTCATTTAGTCTCATGTTGAACAAACACTGAGAATGTGCAGAATTTACTGCTTCAGTGATTTGATGTAATACAAGAAAGAATATGATATATAATCATATATAATTATGATGCAAAAAGTTCGAAATTAATAAACACACATTGACTGAAATAATCGGGTAAATGTCAATTATCCTGAAAACATGAATGCTAAAACGGTCTCTAATCGGTCTAATTGTGTGAAGTGGAATATAAATGAAAACTTCTTGTTTATTGATCTGAGTGTTGCTGTAGTGCTGGATATCAGTCATGTGATCATTACGGCCCAATCACAGCCACCGTACTGATACTCAGATCAACAGCACTCTTACTCATGTGATAAGGATTAAATATTGGAAACATGATGAAAGCAGGAAGATCCAGATCTACAGGAGTGACGTTTACTGACTATTGACCGGTAAGATCCTCAGAGAGCCAGAAGTATAATTACAGAAGAATGGAAAGAGTGTGTCAGTGAAGGTGGTTGTGAATGTGTGTAGATGTGTGTTAGTTACAGGATCAGAGAACGACACCGTTCCTCCGTCATAGTCCAGATTCACTCTCACACGATCAAGATCCTGTTTAACACGAAAACCAAAACCTAAAAGCTCTCCGTCCTCTTCATACTCCACACTCCAGACATCAGTGTTGAAGAAAACACATCCCTTCCTCTTGATTGATGCTGTAGTTACTCCAAGAGTCCACCATGAACTCTGTTTAACCTCCACATCCCAGCAGTGTGTTCCTGAGTTAAAACCCTCTGAACCCAGAACACAGAGACACCGGTCAAATCTCTCTGGATTATCAGGAAGAGTTTGATAGATCCCGCTGTTTCTCACACTGGTCAGATCATCAGACAGGACGAGACGTGGTTCTGCAGTGTTTGGATCCAGAATCACAGGAGCTGATGAGACACAATCAACAGATGCTTTTATTCTGATCTTCATATAATGATCAAGAGTGAACCCAACACAGATTATTATGAATTATGACACTCGTCCTGTTGATCAAACACATTTTCCTCTGATCACTGTCAGTGCTGTTATTAGTTTCACACTCGTTTTTATCATCAGCGTTTAACGGCATCAACTACAAACATTAAATATGAGATTCAGACATTTGTGTCCATCAAGAGAAACTGATACTTTGGGAAAGTTAAATAACAATAAATCAATGAGATCTGTTGAGATTTATGCTGTAGATGAAGAACTGTAAGTGTGTGTCTGATCTTCAGCATCTGATCATCTTCATTTTATTGGCTCTTATAGTCTGTGTTTTGTTTTAAATTAGTTTATTATGACTGTCTGTTGGGTTTGACTTACAATCATGAATCACCTTGAATCACTCCTAGCCACTCCCTAGCAACCATTGTCGAGCCCCCTAGCAACCCAAATCCAAAGAGGGACATCTTCTAATCTGAATGTCATAGAGGAGTTGTGGTTGGTTTATATCATGCAAGCAGCCTTTGAAGAAACCTCATTTGCAGCTGCCAAGCCGCTCCCTAGCAACTAAACAGAGTACCCTAGCAACTGTTCAGCAAGACCTATATCTCTGCACCAGAACACCGTAGAGACATGATGGTTGGCTTCTTTGACTAATGCCAGAGGCGGACAGAGTACACAGCTTCATTACTTGAGTAAAAGTACAGATACCCCTTGCTAAATTTTACTCAAGTACAAGTAAAAGTACTACAGTCAGATGTCTACTTAAGTAAAAGTACTGAAGTACTTGTTTTTAAAAGTACTTGAGTACCAAGAGTACAAGAGTACATTTTCTAAATATTGCATTACTACTGCCATAGTGCTTACATTTATGTACAGAAACGTCCTACATGGAGTTATGAAAAATGTTAATGTTAGGAGAATGTAAAGAAATTGAAAGTAAAATCAAGTCATTTTCATCTTTTTACCATGCTGCTTTATTTACAGTTTTTCTCGATTGCTTAAACACATTTCTTGAAACTATGCCTCGTATTCTCAAAACTATAAACACAAATCCATAACGTCTCACCCAATTCCCCAAACATCCTATTTTCAGGTCAAAATGAAGCTCTACACTCAAAACCGTTCACTCTCGCTGAAAAACCAAACTTTGCCCTCAGACAGGACACACAAGCCATCAAAATCACACACACTACAACATAGTCTAAGACACTGGTGCAATAAATTCAAAACAACATTTCCAAAACTGGTAAGTTATGTTGCTTGTGGTTCCCCCATCACAAACCTTTTCACATGATGAACACAAAAGACACAACCAGTGGATACATTGGCACATTTTTATTCATACACAGAAAACACACACACACAAAAAAATTTTTTTTCCTGTTTTACTCTTCTTTTTTTTTACTCTCTCCTCAAAAAATTTTTTTTTTATATTTACTTACAGTAAGATGTGTGTGACCAACATATGACAGTAAAAGAGCACACACACACCATATTCTAACATGGAATTCGAATTGTATTGGAATGGTAAAGAGTGTTGGACGTGACAGGAGGGCCTCCACTCAAGGATACAATATGATGAACAAGTCTAAGAATGTTCCACATATGGTTGAAATACCATCATTTGCCTAGAAAAGATAACATTCTGGGAGTCAAGACTATAAAGGAGAAAGGATGCCCTCCCTTCACTGTCACACTCTGTGTTACTCTGTGTGACTGTACGACTGCTGGCCTTTTCTTGCAAGAAAATAAACCTCATCAAAGACTATTGGAAATGTTTGTCTCTTATTCAGTGATAGAATTTTGTTTGTCACCACTCCTCCCTGAAGGCTCTCAAGGCGACTCAATCACACCATTGACTAACACATGGTCAACTAGAGTGGCTTGAATTTCATCTGAGACTGCTTGTCTTCTTATCCTTGCCCTTCCTCCTCCTCATTCTTATCCCTCTTCCTTCATGTCTTTCTGGATCCATTGTTCCAAAACGCAATAAACTGATTTGGGCCCTTTTATATATCTATTGAAGGTTCTGATTGATGTGTGTTAAATTTTGACTCTTAGTGTTTCCACCTGGGTAATTGTGTGCTAACTGAGCTGAAGCTGTGCTGATTGAGTGAACAACTTTGAATGCTAGTGCTTTCTATATGACAACATGGTCTAAGCAATGAGAAATGAAGGGATTTGTGTGTAGAGTTTTGCAGTGACAGTTCAACCAATCTGACTCATGTGTCAAAACAGGGAATAGTGTTTATAGTTTAGTGAACTGGGTGTGCTTTTTGATAAATGGCATTATGGTTTTGAAATTTTAGTTCAAAAGCCTGGTTATAGTGTTTAAGCAATCGAGAAAAACTGTAACATTTTCACTTGCCCACAAGGCAATAGCACAATGGCAAAGCTCTGACAAACCTCTGCTAGAGTTTTAATGGATTTTTTGCACCCACATTTGAACCCGACTGTGTTAAACACACCGCATACTCAAGAACATCAACGCAAATGCTCAGCTTACATTAATGTGTAATATCAGAAAAGAAAATTCAGCTAACAATTGTGTGTACATGTGAGTTTCTCTTTTTTTCATCAATCAAATCACAGGGTTCCAGACTGCGACCAAATATGCGACCATTTTATTGAGAATGTGCGAGTTCAAATTGTATGTGGTCGCATTTGTGCGAGTGCATGGTCACGTACTACTCGGTTAAATTCACGCATGAATTTTCCTGCATTGAACTTGTTTTAGCGCCCGCCAAAGTGAATTTTTGTCCCGCCAAAGTCTTATTTGATCGGTGAGTAAAGTAGATGAACTGCCGCTTGTGACAGGGCGCATGTTTAACTGAAAGAACGAGCAGAGAGAGAGAGAGAGCCGGTCGCGCGCGCAGACACACTCCGTCTCTCTCGCGCACTGTTGCTCGCTTTTTCTTTTTTCCTTTTTTTTTTATTTATTATTTTTTTAGAAGAAGTAACGGGTATTCACGGTTATGGATAGAAATGTAGCGGAGTAAAGAGTACAATATTTGCCTCTCAAATGTACTTGAGTAAAGTCATGAGTACTCCCCAAAAATGATACTCGAGTAAAGTACAGATCCCTCAAAATTGTACTTAAGTACTGTACTCAAGTAAATGTACTCCGTTACTGTCCGGCTCTGACTAATGCTAGCAAACAGAACATGCTACACATGCTAGCAGTGAATAGCTACATTCTAATAGCGATTAGTTAAGTGTTAAAACTTCAAAAATGCTAACTAAAACACAGAAGCATGCTAATCATGTTAGCACAATCTATCTATCTATCTATCTATCTATCTATCTATCTATCTATCTATCTATCTATCTATCTATCTATCTATCTATCTATCTATCTATCTATCTATCTATCTATCTATCTATCTATCTATCTGTCCATCTGTCTATCTATCTATCTGTCTATCTATCTATCTATCTGTCTATCCGTCTATCCATCTATCTATCTATCTATCTATCTATCTATCTATCTATATATCTATCTATCTATCCGTCTATCTATCTATCTATCTATCTATCTATCTATCTATCTATCTATCTATCTATCTATCTATCTATCTATCTGTCCATCTGTCTATCTATCTATCTGTCTATCTATCTATCTATCTGTCTATCCGTCTATCCATCTATCTATCTATCTATCTATCTATCTATCTATCTATCTATCTATCTATCTATCTATCTATCTATCTATCTATATATCTATATATCTATCTATCTATCCGTCTATCTATCTATCTATCTATCTATCTATCCATCTATCTATCTATCTATCTATATATCTATCTATCTATCCGTCTATCTATCTATCTATCTATCTATCTATCTATCTATCTATCTATCTATCTATCTATCTATCTATCTATCTATCTGTCTATCTGTCTGTCTACCTATCTATCTCTGTCATGAAGAGCCTCTAACTCTCCACCCATCCATCATGTCCAGCTCAGATCTCCTGCTGTCAGACTCACTGTTTTGGACGATGTCCTGCATCTTCTTCCAGACTCTGAACGGCAGGTTGCCCAAGTATCGTGGCACATGAATCAAAGCTCCAGAAGCCATCTGTGGATCCGGCTGTGAGCTCTGGACTCTGGAAGAACATTCAGGAGTCAGAACTGCAGTGGCTTTGGATCAGAACCAGAGAGACCAGAGACAGGAGCAGATCACTCACCTTTCCATTGAGACTGGAAACTCCTGCAGAACAAACACACCATTTATCATCAAGAACTCAATCAATCATCAATCAATCAACCAATGATCTGAAATCAGACCTTCAGAAAGCAGACGTCATTGGCTTTCATCATCTCCTCCATGTCTTTGATTGTGTGTGAAAGAGCTGAGATGTGTGTGTTCATCTCCTCCAGCTTCTCCTTCATCCTCTGCTTCTTCTGCTCCTCTTCCTCCCTCAGTGCAGTGACTGTAGCTTCTTCTTCATCTCTGAGAAACTGATGAAGCTTCTCAAACTGCTGTTTAATCTGACGCTCTGTGTGCTCAGCTTGAGACTGAAATCAAAGCACATTCACTTCAATCATCTCAATCGACACACATCATTAATATCCAAGATAAACTCGGATACCCAACATAAAACGGATCCAGAAGCAGATTGCTGCTACTCATTTACAGAAATAATAAACTGTTATCCATTATATCAAATCATAACTGTATAGTGATCCAACAGCTGTAATGAAAATGACTCTCGTCTCTGTTTCCTCACCTTGATGTGTTGAACTGTTTTCTCAAACTCTGCTTTTATTTCTTCATTGCGTTGAAGTTTCTCCTGTAAGGACTTCAGTGCTGTATTGAGCTCCTCCTAGAATTGAACAAAAATACATTAAAGCACCAGATTACAGTGAAGAGAAGACAATACAGTGATATGATCATATAATGCAGTGAAAAGTATTTGCCCTCATCTCACACTAAATTGATTCAGAAATGAAAACCTACCATAAAACAAAGGCAACCTGAGTAAACACAAAGTACAGTTTGTAAATGACAGTGTTATTTATTGAAACATAAAAGTTCTCCAATACCAACTGGGCCGGTGCGAAAATGTATTTGCCCTCGTAGTTATTACAGTTTTTCTCAGTCGCTTTGGTGCATTTCTCACATCACTATTTACATTTGCACAACAGTTAATGCAGTTCTCAAAACAATTAGTACAAACTGCAAAACCTAGTTGAGAACCTGCAAAAGCGCGTCACTTGCTCAAAATGGAGAGCTCATTCCTCAAACGCAAGTATTCATGTCAATGAAAGTGTCAGTGTCATCAAGATGAAAAGTCCTGACACCATTGTCTATGAACATGATAGTCAAATGGCTTTGTCATGTTTTCATTATGACAGTTTACTCTGTAAATGTTTTCCAATGCAAAAAAGTCAGATCTTGGTGACACTGCCTGAAAATGCTCAAGACAGCGCTATATACTATTGGCACAGCCATTTGAAAAATACAGTAAAGTTACACATTACTGTATTTTGTGAGGTAACTGAGTACAAGACACTGAATATGTATGTTTCACATTTTTACTGCATATGCTCTCTGCAATTCTATAGTGTTCACAGCATTGTGCAAAAGAAAAAATACACCCTTATTTACAGCAAACATAAACTCCCTTTGGGAAGAGCTGTGCACAACTGTACACAATATTATACATATTGGAACTGAACATACAACATACATAGTACTGTAATCATTCATGCACATCCAGACGTTCCTCATCAGTGAAAGCTGAGATTCACCCGAGAGAAATTGTTCAATTTAGGAGACATTTTCAGAAAAAAAAAAAGATTTAAAAAAATGTGTAAAATTTGCTTGATAGATTTTGAAAACTAGTTCAACATTTTTGTATGTAATGACTCAAGCAATGAAATGAGGACTATTAGTTTTATATGGAATGACTATTCAGCATTCACAAGTATAGTTCATTTTGACTGACATGACATAAGCAAATGATAATGTTATTTAACAGCAGAGAGTTGTATGAAAGCAATTGATGCATGTCCAAAAGCATTTGCAGTTTGTTGGAAGGAATGAGAAACTGCTACTATGATGTGCACAAATGACTAAATGTTGTGGAGTGTAATGAGGATGCTGATGCAGCATTAGAATCCATATGCAGAAGTTTATTGCAAATACCAAACAACAAACACGTGGAAACAGGCAGAGGGTCGATAACAGTAAAGCAGTCCGATCTTTCGACAATCCAAGGGATAATCCAAGAGACGTTAGTGAGAAACCAGGCAGAGAAGTCAAACCTTGAGATCAGTCCACACAAGCAAACAATCCAGAAAGGGAAATCCGTAGAATCAATGGTCAGAGAACGAGGCAGAATCATACACATGCAGACAATCAGAATATCAGGAAAAACGCTTGGTAAGGCAGGGTAAACTGGCAATACTTCGCGATGAGAAAGCACATGGTCCCAGCTTAAGTAGTCCCAAACAGGAAGTGAATGTAGAAGCAGCAGAGGGAGCGCTCAGTCAGTACTCGGGTGATGGCTCCCTCTGCTGGCTTGGCATTACAGAACCCCTCCCTCTAGGAGCGACTCCTGGAGCTCGGCGAGGACGTCCCCGCGGTCGGGGTGCTGGACGGTCAGGTCTGGCTCGATGGAATTCCTCCGTGAGCGATGGATCCAGAATGTCGTTGGCGGCCACCCATGACCTCTCCTCAGGTCCATAGCCTTCCCAGTCCACCAGATATTGGAGCTGACCCCCTCTACGCCGAGAGTCCAGTAACTCTTTTACCTGGTAGGCGGGCATACCACCTACATCCAGGGGTGGCGGTGGTTCTGGGGTCATCTGGCCGGGGTCAGCCTCCGGGTGGACCGGTTTGAGAAGGGACACATGGAAAGAGGGAGAGATACGGTAGTTAGCAGGAAGCTCCAGCTGGTACGTTACCTCATTAATACATCTGAGAATCTTGAAAGGGCCTACCTAGGGCTGAGCTTCCTGCTGGGCAGACGCAGCTTGATGTCCCTCGTAGAGAGCCAGACCCGCTGTCCAGGTTCGTAGGGAGGGTGTGGACGTCGGCGTCTGTTGGCCTGGATCTCCTGATTCCTTACAGCCCGTTGAAGACGCACATGAGCACTGTCCCACACCCTCTCACTACGTTTAATCCAGTCGTCAACTGCCGGAACCGAGGAAGGTTCACCCGACCACGGGAACATAGGGGGCTAATACCCCAGGACACACTGGAAGGGGGTGAGGCCTGTAGATGCATGAGTGAGTGAATTCTGGGCATATTCGGCCCAGGGAAGAAACTCTGACCACCTATGTTGTTCCCTACTACAATAGGTTCGTAGATAACGGCCAATCTCCTGGTTGAGTCTCTCCACCTGGCCGTTGCTCTGAGGATGGTATCCAGACGTGAGGCTAACGTTAATATCCAATTGTTTGCAGAATGTTTTCCAGACTTGGGAGGTGAATTGTGTTCCTCTGTCGCTGACAATGTCCTCAGGTAAGCCATAGATGCGGAATACATGGTTGAAGAGAGTTAAAGCTGTTTCCATGGCTGTAGGTAATCCCTTTAATGGAATTAACCGGCATGACTTTGAGAATCTGTCGATGATGACTAGAATGGTTGTGAATCCGTCAGATGGTGGCAGGTCAGTGATGAAGTCAATAGAGAGATGAGACCATGGTCGTTGTGGGATGGGTAATGGTTGAAGTAGGCCTGAGGGTAATTCCTTGGGGGTCTTGGATTGAGCACAGATCTGACAGGATTTGATGAAGATGGTTGTGTCTTTGGTCATTGAAGGCCACCAAAATGAGTTCTTTAACAGATGGAGGGTGCGTGATATACCTGGATGTCCTGAGCTGATGGATGTATGAACCCATTGGAGTACTTGGTGACGCATGTCTTGGGGTACGTATTGTTTGTTTGGTGGGCATTGTGGTGGTGGCGGATCTTGTTCTTGTCTGCGTTGAATCTCCTCCATGATGTCCCATGAGACTGGAGCCAGAATGACAGTGGGTGGTAGAATGGTTTCGGGTTTGAAATCCTCTATAGGAGGGTCATGCTTACGGGAGAGTGCGTCTGCCTTACTGTTCTTGCTGCCTGGTCGATAAGTAACGGTGAAATCAAAACGAGTGAAGAAGAGGGCCCATCGAGCTTGGCGAGGATTAAGTCTTTTTGCTCCCTTTATATACTCAAGGTTCTTGTGGTCGGTGATGACTTGGAATGGGTAGCGAGCGCCCTCTAGCCAATGTCTCCACTCCTCAATGGCTGCTTTCATGGATAATAATTCCTTATTACCAACATCGTAGTTCTTTTCTGCACTCGTGAGTTTTCTGGAGTAAAATGCACATGGATGAAGCTTGCCTGGTTGTCCATGACGTTGGGAGAGAACAGCTCCTATTCCGCAGTCTGATGCATCCACCTCCAAGACAAACGGTAGATCAGGATCAGGATGTTTCAGGATGGGAGCTGAGGTGAAACTTGACTTGAGGGTGGCAAAAGCATGGCTTGCTTCTTCATTCCAACCAAGTTTCTTGGGTTTGTCTTTCAAGAGTGAGGTGAGAGGAGAGGCGATAGTGCTGTAATCTCTGATGAAACGGCGGTAGAAGTTGGCAAAGCCTAGAAATCTCTGAAGCTCCTTAATGGTAGTAGGTTGAGGCCAATCCGTGACAGCTTGAACTTTGATTGAGTCCATCCTCACTCCCTGGTGACTGACTTGATAGCCAAGAAAAGATGTCTGATGGACATGGAACTCACATTTCTCAGTTTTGACATAGAGTTGGTTCTCCAGTAGACGGGATAATACTGCACGCACATGAGTAACATGTTCAGTCTCTGTCTTGGAATAAATCAAAATGTCGTCGATGTAGGCAATAACAAATTTGTTCATGAAGTCCTTGAAAATTTCATTTATAAAGGATTGAAAGACAGCTGGAGAGTTGGCTAACCCATAGGGCATTACCTGGTACTCGAAGTGCCCCCTAGTGGTGAGAAATGCAGTCTTCCATTCATCACCTTCTTTGATCCTGATGAGATTGTATGCGCTTCGTAGGTCTAGTTTGGTGTAAATGGTGGCCTCTCGTAGTTGTTCCAGAGCCGGAGGTACCAAAGGCAAGGGATAGCGGAATTTTACTGTGACATTGTTCAGTCCACGGTAATCTATGCAGGGTCTTAAACCACCATCCTTTTTACTCACGAAGAAGAACCCGGCGGCTGCAGGAGATGTGGATGGACGAATGAACCCTGAGTCTAAAGCCTCCTCAATGTATTCCTCCATAGCCTGATCCTCAATCCTGGACAATGGGTAAACTCTGCTTTTGGGAGGCATGGCATTGGGAAGCAAATCAATGGCGCAATCCCATGGACGATGTGGAGGAAGTTGTGTGGCCTTAGTCTTGCTGAAAACTTCAGACAAATCTTGATATTGACTGGGGATGGATACTTTTACCTGGGTTTCGGGACTCTCAATGCTTGTGGTGAGACATGGTTGTGGCTGAATTGAAAGGCAGTTCATCAAACAGAATGGAGACCAGTGAGTTAATTCCCCTTGGAACCAGGAAATGGAAGGATCGTGGATGGTGAGCCAAGGAAATCCTAAGATGACTTCGTATTTGGGTGAGTCAACGACATACAAGGTGATGTTTTCTTGATGGAACAAACCGGTTTGAAGTTTCAAGGTTTTTGTTTGACATTGGATACCTTGATTGATGAGAGTGTCATTGATAGCTTTGATCTGAATGGGTGGAATGCATGGTTGGGTAGGAATATTAAACTTCTGAATTATGTCCTTGTTGATGATATTCAGAGCTGCTCCAGAGTCAATCAGCGCTGTGAGATCAAGAGACAGAGTATCAGTTCTTATGGTGACGGGTAGTGTAAGCGACTTATTTTTAAGGACAGAGAAATTGTGAATATTTACCCCTGTTGAAGACTTGGCCTTGAGTGGGCAACCGATACTGCAATGGCCTGGTTCACCGCAGTAGAAGCAAAGATGATTTTGTCGACGTCTTGCTCGTTCCTCTTCCGTCAATCGAGAAACGTTAAGTTGCATGGGTTCAACAGATGATTTTTCAACTGTGAGATGGCTGATAGGGGAATGATTATAAACTGTTCTGTTAGTACGTTGCTTGGGAGTCTGTCTCATGAGATTATCGATCTTGATGGTGAGATTAACAAGTTCTGAAAATGATAAATCCTCTCTACGACAGGCGAGTTCAGTTTGCAGATCAACATTGAGGCTGTTGAAAAAGGTAGCTTTAAGAGAGACATCATTCCATCCACTCTGAGCTGCCAGTGTGCGAAACTCAATAGCATAATCAGCTGCGGTGCGGTTACCTTGTTTTGCATTAATAAGTTGTGTTGAAATATCCCTGCCCCCTGCGGGATATTCAAAAACTTCTTGAAGTTGAAGTAAAAAACACTCAGTGGATCTCCTGAGTTGTGTATCGCTATCCCACACCGCTGAAGCCCAATCGAGGGCTTTTCCCGTGAGCAAAGTCATGAGAAATGCACATCTCTTCTTCTCAGATTCAAATCGATCTTGTTGGAACTCAAAATATAGCTTTACTTGTCGAATGAATCCCTTGCATTGTTCAGCAGAGCCATCAAACTTATTAGGAAGAGCAAAGCTTACCGTTGAAGGCGTGGGAGGAGGAAGACATCGTACGTAGTGCGTCAGGTGTTCGTTGACTGATTGTAGCTTTGCAAGTTGTTCCTGATAATTCTTCAGAACCTCACTTTGGTAAGCGAATGCGGCTTGTAAGTTGGAAACCTCCGCTGGATTCACGGTAGGCGAAGTATTCTGTAATGAGGATGCTGATGCAGCATTAGAATCCATATGCAGAAGTTTATTGCAAATACCAAACAACAAACACGTGGAAACAGGCAGAGGGTCGATAACAGTAAAGCAGTCCGATCTTTCGACAATCCAAGGGATAATCCAAGAGACGTTAGTGAGAAACCAGGCAGAGAAGTCAAACCTTGAGATCAGTCCACACAAGCAAACAATCCAGAAAGGGAAATCCGTAGAATCAATGGTCAGAGAACGAGGCAGAATCATACACATGCAGACAATCAGAATATCAGGAAAAACGCTTGGTAAGGCAGGGTAAACTGGCAATACTTCGCGATGAGAAAGCACATGGTCCCAGCTTAAGTAGTCCCAAACAGGAAGTGAATGTAGAAGCAGCAGAGGGAGCGCTCAGTCAGTACTCGGGTGATGGCTCCCTCTGCTGGCTTGGCATTACATGGAGGTTGAACTATGTAAATAGTGATGTGAGAAATGCACCAAAGCGACTGAGAAAAACTGTAACTCCTCAAATCTATGAAACTGCATTTATAATGTAGTTCAGCTGGACTAAACACAACCAGTCCTGATCACTGCAGCCCTGTTCAATCAGATCAACACTGAATACTGAAGCCTGATTGGTTCACATTTGTACAGACAAACGACTTTTCAGCCCGTTAAAAAAAAAGAAGCTGACGGGGTCGACTGCATATTTAAGTTGCGCATATTTAAGTCGCGCTGAAAACTGTTTTCATCAGAATTGTTCTCCTTCAAATGTGAAGATCATCTCCTCGCTTTCTCCAAAGAGAAGAAGATAGGAGCCTTTCTGCTCATCATTGAAACAAGCCTCAACTAGCGGATTAACGGCTCTTCGACAGCTAAATCTGACTCGCTGCTTCTCCTCTGGGCTATCCAGCAACTCTTCAAGAGACAATCTCACTATGAAAAGAGCAAATTTGAGCGACATTTGTTGCAAAATGCCGTGCCACGAGTGTTGCTCCTGCAGGGCTCCTGCTTCCCTCATCTGGAGCGAGTGCCATGGTTTCATTTGGCGGCTCCGAGGAAGACTTTGATGACACTGTGTCTCTGAAGTGGAGGACTGAGCAAACTCTGTTATAAGTCATGGTGCGCTCCCTACTCATCACGCGTCCACTATTCCTCTTCGTCTGCCCTCAACTTGTTTGACGGTGTGGAGGAAAAGGCTACACCAAGCTTCCCCCATTGGGAGAGACCATCCGCACATCTCTGCCTAAAGCTGCCCATCCCTCTGAGCCGTGCAGAACTAGATCCTTCAAGTCTACCAGGCCAACCTTCTCTGCACCATGGATAAAACTGGTCTTGACCCGAAGGCCTTCAAAGAGCTGTGCAGCGTGACCGACCTCGCCCTGCGTGCCACTAAGTCTACAGCCCAAGCGATTGGTCGTGCCATGGCCAGTTTGGTGGACCACCTTTAGCTGAACCTGACGGAGATCAAGACAAGACAGCCCTCCTTGACTCCCCGTCTCTCTATCTCGGGTTTGTTCGGTTCTGCAGTGGACGGCTTCGCTGAGCGTTTTACAGGCCCAGAAGTCGTCATAGATGATGCACCACTTCAAATAGAAAACAAACACCTTTTGCAAAGAGCATTCCTCCTCTTCATTATCCTATTGCAAGCATCAGCCCCCCACCACGGCTGTGACTCGTTATGATTCTTTACATGTGAATCAAGAAACATTTGTCTTACCTTATATGATGAAACCACTTCACTGATAGGTCTGAATTTATGATTGTCATGTTGTTTTGAATCTCTGCACACTAAACACACAGGCTGTTTGTCCTCCAGACAGAAGAGTTTGAGTTCCTCTCTGTGTAAACTGCAGATCTCCTCAGACCCTGATGAACGCCTCTCATTTCTCTCCTTCAGGAACGACTCACACAAGTTTCTTAACGCAAGATTAACTGGAGGAGGATCTTTTGAGGCTCTTTTCCTGCAGACAGGACACTCCTGAGATTCCTTGGTTCTCCAGAACTGTTGAAGACACTCTTTACAGAAACTGTGACTACAGGATAAAATAACAGGAGCCTTGTAGATTTCATGACACACAGGACAAATATAATCATCTTCAGCTGCTGAAGCCATTTTCACTGTTTGAGCTCCAGCAATCTAAACTTTACTTTCACTTTCTGAACGACGGTTTAAAAAATGAATCACCATGAGAATCACAAAGATCAGAAGCAAACTTGATCAGAAACAAACTTCTCAAATTCTTCTGTAAAGTTTTTCCACTTCGTACTCCACTGATCGCTGATTCTTTATTGCTTTTGTCGAGGCAAAGTCAGTATGGCAAAAAAGAGAAATAACAAGTCAGTCTCTTCCTGGTTAGTGTTGTAAGAGGGTGGAGCTTCTGATCAAGGTGTGTTGAAACAGGTCAAAGAACAACATCAGGATTTCTTTAGGTAAAATTAACTAATTCTAAGCCTGTTCAAAATGAACTTGCATTGAAACATTAAGATATAACACTAAGTCCTTGGATTAAACACAAAAAACATAAAAATACTCAAATATGTAAAATAAAAGATCTCAAAACCCTTACACGTGTTTTATTTATTGCTCTTCTTTATTCGTCACAGAGTTTCTCCAGGGTCTGTCATGATCCCTCTCTCTTATAATGATTTCTTCTCATGCTGAAGTTTCAGTGATAAACACTCCTCTGTTTATCATCCTGATTGTCAGTGTTTGGAGAAACAAACAGATCAACAGATTAAAAGTCCTGAATAAACTGGAGAAAAAGAGATGAGACAAAAGTGTGTCTCTCATGGATCACTCGTCAACACCTTTATTAACACTTATTTAGTATTACTTGTTAATTATGAAAAATATACTCACTTTATTAGCATGAAGACATCTAAAGATAATACTAGAATACACTTCACACATGCTATACATAGATGAAGACGAACAGAGACTTAGCCAGAACTCAGGGTATATAAGCATGGATGAAACAAAAGAAATTAATGAGATAGTTGAAACAGAATAACTAATCAATCAACCAGGGAAAGTAGGTCATGGTGTGATGTAATGGCAAGTGATTGTTAAGAAATTATCGTCAGTCCACATATCAGTGGTCATCCCAACATTGATATCTGACATAATTTCTGATATTTCATTGACCAGCACCTGTCTTTAGGAGGCCGCGGTTTCATTAGATCTCAGAGAGATGTTTGTGGGATCATGTAACACACTATCCGCTGAGACCCATGTGTAGCTCCAGATTTATTAGGTCTTGCGCTCGGTTAATAAAACCTCTTCCAGCAACCGTATGAAACAACCTAATATCCCGATAGCAAAACTCCACACATTTTTCTGTTCCATTGGATTGTACAGAAGCTGGTACTGACTTGACTGTTGGAGATAATAGTGTGAAAGAGATGAGTGTGTGTTGTTACTAGCGGCTAGGCCTGCTGTTGGACGAGTGCATTCACGATCAGTGTGACGCTGTAGAGAAGATGAACCTGTCTTTTTGCTGTCATAAAACTGCCCACAGCCGGGCTTGAGGGGAATTAGTCGACAGACCTTCAGATCACTTCCTGTTCCAAGATGGCGCCTGTGTTTGGCTTTGCCTCTGTGGCTGGTTGTTCGTCCCGATTCATTTTGTTTGTTTTCTGCGCTATATTGCTACTAAGTTTGTCAACAAAAGTTGTGTCTACTGCATGGGTGTATGATCGCCAAACATTGCTGTTAATCCGATCTTCCATGGTGGAGTGCGGTGATGGATATATCTGGAGTGGTATTGACAAGTTTGCAGCCCCGTTCGCACGTCCGACTGGAACTGCTGTCTGTATGCGGCATGAAGAGGGCCTAATACGACCTACAAATAGACGGCGGAGAAAGCGAGGAAAAAGGGCAGGGAGACAGATTTATCTGAAAAAACTCTTTAAACTGGGGATCTTGGACTGCGACTACAGACCTTCATGTCTTTATTCTGTCTTCCCTGATGTCCCCATGGCTCTGGTTCCGGTGTACCAGAGAAACTCTACCTCTGGTCGTGGTGTTTGTTTGGTGCATCTGAGGTCGTTGCCACGAGCCTCTTTATCTGTTTCGGGTGTTCCTGCACCGCTTAGGATGGGTCTGATAAATGCCCGTTCAATTGCAAACAAGTCTCTTCTGCTCAGTGATTTATTTATCTCCAAAAGCATGGACTTCATGTTGCTTACGGAGACTTGGCAACGGAATATGGAATACTATCACTTAAATGAACTCTGTCCTATGGACTGTAATTTTATCAGCACGCCAAGACACACAGGTCGGGGTGGAGGTCTTGCTGTGGTTTTTAAAAAACTTTTTATCTGCCAGTCAGTGAGCGCTGACATGTACTCTTCTTTTGAACTACAGGTGACTAAGGTGGGTCGCTCGAATTCATTTTACTGTATTCTAGTTTACCGGCCACCTGGGCCAGTGGCCTCTTTTCTTATTGATTTTTCTGATTTCCTATCATCTATTATTAAGCTGGATAGAGTGATTGTTGCTGGCGATTTTAATATCCATGTGGATGATGATACTTGTAAAAATGCTTCTGAATTTGTAAATAATACTGAATCTTTTAACTTCACTCAGCATGTCTTTGGCCCTACGCACAACAAGGGACATACGCTCGATCTTGTCTTTTCTTATGGTGTAAATATTAATAATGTCTGTATCGAAGATGTACTTATTAGTGATCACAATTGCATCTTTTTTGATCTTGTGTGTGATGAGGATCCTCTCCCTGCTAAACGAGAGTCCTGTTCACGTTTGATTAACCAGCGTACTGTTGAGAAATTTTCAGCCGCATTCGACTCAAGCTTGGTTCTTATTTCGAATGATGTAGACGCTTGTGCACAGGCTTTTAATGATCACTGTACTCTGCTGTTGGACAAAGTGGCACCTTTTAAAACTAGAGAAATTTCATCTGTTAATACATCACCGTGGATGAATGATGCCATTCGCAGCTTAAGGCGTGTCTGTCGGAGAACTGAGCGCTTATGGAAAGCGACTCAGCTACAAGTTCACCGCTTGTATCTTAAAGAGCTCTTTATGGACTTACACGAAATGATTAAAGAGGCTAGAGCCTCTTATTTGACTAATCTGATTTCTGCCTGTAAAAAGAATCCAAAAGCTCTCTTTGAAACTATTAACAACATTGTTTCTCCAGCTGCATGTATTGTCCCTGTGTTTTCAAATGTTGACTGCAATCACTTTTTGTTTCATTTTGTGGACAAGGTTAGAGCTGTCAGGGCAGGCTTGGTTCCATCAGCAAACCATCATATAGTTAAAGATCACAGACCTTCAATACTGGACTCATTCTGCCCCATTACCCTGAATGACATCATTAAATTAGTGGGCATGATGAGACCATCTCAAAGCCCTGTTGATATTTCACCTACTACTTTGCTTTTAAAATCCATAAATCATCTTGGCCCATGTTTGGTTTCAATTTTAAACCTATCTCTTCAGCTGGGCCAGGTTCCTAGCTGCTTTAAGCATGCTGTTGTTCAGCCTATCTTGAAAAAGAACAATCTTGATGCAGCTTCATTTAAAAACTATAGACCAATTTCTAAATTGCCCTTTCTTTCCAAAATTTTAGAAAAGGTTGTCGCGAACCAGCTAAATAATGTTTTGGATTCTCATAATATCTTTGATAAGTTTCAGTCTGGTTTTCGTAAAAATCATTCAACTGAGACTGCCCTCCTTAGGGTTTCAAATGATATTTTGATGGCTGCTGATGGGGGTAAATGCTCTGTGCTGGTTCTATTAGATCTTAGTGCAGCGTTTGATACCGTGGATCACTGCACTATGATTGATAGACTGAAAACAACTGTTGGCATTACTGGATCAGCTCTGGATTGGTTTTCCTCCTATCTTTCAGACAGGAGTTTCTCTGTGTCCATAGGAACATATATGTCAGACTCTGCTCCTTTGTCATGTGGTGTGCCCCAAGGTTCTGTGCTTGGCCCTCTGCTGTTCAGCCTGTATATGCTTCCTCTTGGGAAGATTATTGGTAGCTTTGGAGAAATATCATACCATTGTTATGCTGATGATATTCAATTATATTTATCTTTTAGCCCTGATAGGTTGGACAAACTGTCCTTGTTGCACAATTGCTTAGCCTCCATTAAAAATTGGATGGCAGACAACTTTCTGCAACTAAACCCAGACAAAAATGAGGTGCTGATTTTTGCACCGGACAACATTATTCCTAGGATTAAGCAGGCTATTGGGGCTCTATCATCCTCGGACTGTAATGTTGTGCGAAATTTGGGTGTCATTTTTGATAAATCTATGTGTTTTAGCAGTCATGTTAAATCTGTGGTTCGTTCCTGTTTTTTCCATCTCAGGAACATCGCTAAGATTAGATCTGTGGTTTCCAAAAAAGAGATGGAGATGCTTATTCACGCTTTTATTTCTTCTCGTCTTGACTTTTGCAATGTACTGTACACTTGTTTAAACAAATCCTCCATGGACAAATTGCAAGTGGTACAGAATGCAGCTGCAAGACTTTTGAATAAGACCAACAGAACTGAACTGCTTACATTCTGGCGGAAGAGAAAACATTCACAAGGATAAGAGAAAATGCGTCCTTTTGATTCTACTTGCTGTACTAACTGCCAAAAACTTTTACAAAGGATTACAGTTCTTGAAACAAAGCTAATGGTAGGATCAAACCAGACGGAACCCACAACAGAGTTTCATCAAGGACAAATACAGCGCACAGCCGGTGAGTGTCATGAATTTAATGCTCCTCAACAGAACAGACCTAGTGCAGAGAAACAAGCCGATCGACCTACAAACCGTTGGTACAAAGAGGGGGCAAAACCCAAAAATAGAGGCATTAGACTCTCTCAGGCAAAAATAGTTTCATCTACACCATACACAGCTACAAGGATTACAAACACTGGTCGTCTTCCACAACCTATTCATCTTAAGAACAGATTTGAAGTATTATTGAATGAGGAATGCTCAAATTTGTTAAATGTGGATGAACACAGACAGCCAGGAGCTCACTCTGATACTAACAGGCGCTCAAGGTCAAGCAGACAGCGGCACTCAGCTCAGAGCGCAGCCGAGGTCAAAACATTGATAGTTGGGGACTCTACGATCAGAGATATCAGCTCGAAAGATACAACTACATGCTGCCTTCCACAAGCAACAACCTCTGACGTAAACAGAGAAATTCAAAACATTTTGATGAAACATAAGACTGCAAATCGACTCATCATTCATGTGGGGAAGAATGATATCCATAAAGAGCAGTCAGAACAGCTTAAGAAGGATTTCAATGAACTTTTTGAAACACTCAAAAGACTGAAAGTACAAACATTCATCAGTGGACCACTCCCAGCAAGAGGAAGTAACAGGTTCTCACGGTTGCTTGGGCTTAATTCATGGCTGCAAAAAACCTGTAATATAAAAGGAGTGAACTTCATAGACAACTTTAATCTTTTCTGGAATCAGAGGCCACTGTTTCAACAAAATGGCCATCTTCCAAACAAACTGGGTTCAAGAGTGCTAAAGGACAATATCCTTTTCTCCCTTCACCATCCTTCTGCCAATCCAATCAACCAGAATGGCACACACTCACCTGGACACAGTTTGAATGACCACAGGACTTCACTTCAGGACTTGAATGGACATGCGGCTGACACATCTCACAAAGACAATGATAACACCATGCAGCCAAAACAACTTCTGCTCATGGACACAACTTCAGCTGAGCCCTGCCCACTGAGCTCACCAGAGTCAGACTGTGACATATTAGAAATGTCACAAGATTCAGCTCCCAAGGACAGCATATTACAGCCTCCAATAACAACAGATTCAGCACCCAAGAATGACCAGGGAAGCCAGGACAGCATATTACAGCCTCCAATAACAACAGATTCAGCACCCAAGAATGACCAGGGAAGCCAGGACAGTACATTACAGCCTCCAATAACAACAGATTCAGCACCCAAGAATGACCAGGGAAGCCAGGACACCATATTACAGCCTCCAATAACAACAGATTCAGCACCCAAGAATGACCAGGGAAGCCAGGACAGTACATTACAGCCACCAGTAACAACAGATTCAGCACCCAAACACGACCAGGAAAGCCAAGACAGCATATTACAGCCTCCATTAACACCACAGCCACTCTCACCGCTATCACTATCTCCTACATCCCCATTGATGTGTTTCTCAGAGAAAATGGAAAAACTAGTGTATGCTGGAACCCAATTCGCTGGAAGCCCCCAGATATCAACCAGAAAAACATCACTACCACCAAAGTCTATGGGCGCAGCTCGCCCTCTCCCCCCTCCCCCTCTTCCTCCTCCTCGAGCATTAAGGCCCCTTCCACAACGCCAGGGCCCACAACTTCCACCGTCTGCTCGAGGTGTTACAAAATCAACTGATACCAGCTCCAAGTGATTTGTGCCGGGTCCCCGCTGTGATAACAGTAACTTTCTCAAATGTTTACAGAACAAGCGGGAACCCAGTGTTCCTGTATCATCTGTTCATTCACATGTTAGAAAGTCTAAGGCCTTTAAAAGCCGTACAGCAAACCCATCTAATCTGGTGCCTATCACACGACAAACTAAGATTGTGGACACAAAAAGCAAGACTGTTAAGTTAGCACTTTTAAACATCCGCTCACTTAAAAATAAATCACTTCTAGTCAATGACTTTATAAGCACATACAACCTGGACTTTATATTTCTAAATGAAACTTGGCTAGAAGCCAGCTGCAGTGCAACAATCCTCAATGAAACATCTCCTCCGAACTTTACCTTTATGAGTGTCTCCAGAGCTGGAAGGAGAGGTGGGGGTGTAGCTGCTCTTTTTAAAGATGTCTATCAATGTAAGCAAATATCATTTGGTAATTACCCGTCTTTTGAATATCTGGGTATTGTGTTAAAAGGTGCTCCACGGATTTTACTTATCACTATTTACAGGCCTCCAAAATACTCTTCAGCCTTTGCTGAAGACTTTACAGAACTGTTATCAATAATTTCCTCAGAGTTTGACAGTTTCACTATTGCTGGAGATTTTAACATTCACATAGATAATTCAGAAAATAATATGGCAAAAGAAATCAATACTGTTTTAAAAACTTTTGATCTGATTCAACATGTACATGGGCCCACACACAATCGTGGACACACTCTAGATTTACTTATCAGTAAGGGTCTAAACATTTCATTGAATGATATTAAGGATGTCGCACTCTCTGATCATTACTGTATTTTCTTTGATTTATTGATCTCTCCTGCCATTGAAGTTAGATCTGTGTCTGTCAAGAAGAGATGCCTAAATGAGAACACTAGTGTACTATTTATGAAGGCCATATCCCTAAGACCGAGCATATCTGCTGACTCGGTTGATTCTCTCCTTGTTTCTTTTAACTCGAAGGTTAAAAATGTAATTGATGATATTGCTCCTGTGAAAGTCAGGAAGAATGGTAAACAAAAAGCACCTTGGAGAAACTCAACAGCAGTGCAAATTATGAAAAGACAATAAAGAAAATCAGAGCGCATGTGGCGAAAGACAAAACTTGTAATCCACTATAACATCTATAGAGACACCATTCGTGCTTTCAATATGGAACTAGGCAAAGCTAGACAGACTTTCTTCTCCAATATCATAAACAGAAACCTAAATAATACTCGAAATCTCTTCGCTACTGTCGACAGACTAACAAATCCCCCAAGCCAGATTCCCAGTGAAATGCTCTCCGACAGCAAGTGTAGTGAGTTTGCTACCTTTTTCTCTGAGAAAATCAATAATATTAGAAAGGTGATCAGCACATCCTTGAGTTGCACTGAGGTCAGACAGATCAGACTACAACCTGAGAAAGTAGTTACTATGTCTGATTTTGAAGAAATTGATGGCAAAATTCTGAAAGAAACCGTTCAGCACCTTAAAACATCAACCTGCGCCCTTGACACACTTCCCACATCTTTTTTTAAAAGTGTGTTAGACTGTTTAGAAGCAGATCTCCTAGAAGTGGTAAATGCCTCACTTTTCTATGGAAGTTTTCCAAACTCCCTTAAAACTGCTGTTGTCAAACCCCTCCTGAAAAAGAGCAATCTGGATAAGACTATATTAAGCAACTATAGACCGATCTCAAATCTTCCTTTCACAGGCAAAATCATTGAAAAAGTTGTCTTCAACCAGCTGAACAAATTCTTAAACTCAAATGGATACTCTGATAATTTTCAATCTGGTTTCCGACCGCACCACAGCACAGAGACGGCGCTCATTAAGATAATAAACGATATTCGCTTAAATACGGATTCAGGCAAATTATCAGTGCTGGTTCTACTCGACCTCAGTGCTGCATTTGACACTGTCGATCACAAAATACTTCTGGACAGGCTGGAAAACTGGGTGGGGATTTCTGGGATAGTCCTAAAATGGTTCAGGTCATACTTAGATGGGAGAGGTTATTATGTGAGTATAGGAGATCATAAGTCTGAGTGGACGCCCATGACATGCGGAGTCCCTCAAGGCTCAATTCTTGCGCCACTCCTGTTCAACCTGTACATGCTCCCAATGAGCCAAATAATGAGAAAGAACCAAATCGCTTACCACAGCTATGCAGACGACACACAGATCTACTTAGCCCTATCGCCTAATGATTACAGCCCCATTGACTCTCTGCTTCAATGCATTGACGAAGTCAACAGCTGGATGTGCCAAAACTTTCTACAGTTAAACAAAGACAAAACTGAAATCATTGTGTTTGGAAACAAAGATGAAGTTCTCAAGGTGAACGCATACCTTCACTCTAAAGGTCAAACAACTAAAAATCAAGTCAGGAATCTTGGTGTGTCTTTAGAGTCAGACCTTAGTTTCAGTAGTCATGTCAAAGCAATAACTAAATCAGCATACTATCATCTGAAAAATATTGCAAGAATTAGATGCTTTGTTTCCAGTCAAGACTTAGAGAAACTTGTTCATGCTTTCATCACCAGCAGGGTGGATTACTGTAATGGACTCCTCACTGGCCTTCCCAAAAAGACCATAAGACATTTGCAGCTCATACAGAACGCTGCAGCCAGGATTCTTAGCAGAACCAGAAAATATGAACATATCACACCAGTACTCAGGTCATTACACTGGCTGCCAGTTACTTATAGGATTGATTTTAAAGTATTATTACTAGTATATAAATCATTTAATGGCCTAGGACCTCAATACATTGCAGATATGCTCACGGAATACAAACCCAACAGATTACTCAGATCATTAGGATCACATCAGCTAGAAGTTCCAAGAGTTCACTCTAAGCATGGAGAGTCTGCTTTTAGCTATTATGCCAGCCGCAGCTGGAACCAGCTTCCAGAGGAGATCAGACGTGCTCCTACATTAGTCACATTCAAATCCAGACTCAAAACACATCTGTTTAACTTTGCATTTAATGAATGAGCACTGTGTCACTGTTTGTCCGACTGTTTATACTGTGTCTTATTTTAGTCTTTATTCTAAACTGTTTTAATTATTTTTAGTTCTTTCTCGTTTCTTTATTTTAAACTGTTCTTTATTCTAAACTGTTTTAATTATTTTTAGTTCTTTCTTGTTTCTTTATTCTAAACTGTTTTGTATATTCTTATTTCTTCTGTTTATTTTTAATAGTATGTAAAGCACTTTGAATTACCATTGTGTATGAAATGTGCTATATAAATAAACTTGCCTTGCCTTGCCAACAGGAGATCACATATTACACCTATACTTAAGGCTCTACATTGGCTTCCAATTAGTTTTAGAGTACAGTTTAAAATTTTAACCATTACTTACAGAGCCTTGCATGATCAAGCTCCCTCTTATATCCAGGATATACTGCATGTATACACTTCTGGTCGCTCTTTGAGGTCTTCAGGCCAAGACCTTTTAACTGTTCCTAGAACACGTTTTAAAACAAGAGGTGCCCGAGCCTTTTGTGTGGTGGCTCCAAGGCTCTGGAACTCTCTTCCATTAGCCTTGAGAGCTTTGGACTCCGTGGAAGCTTTTAAAAAACGCCTTAAGACACATCTTTTTAGACAAGCATTTAATTAGCAACATGGTTTTGTATGTTTTTGTGTATGTGTATATTTGTATGTTATGTGTATGTGTATATCTGTTATGTGTATATTTTAATTTTGTGAAGCACTTTGTGACCTTTTTGTCTGTGAAAAGTGCTATAGAAATAAAGAAAAGAAAAAAAGAAAACTCCATCAGTGACAGAATGGAGAAAAAAAACCTTGGCAGAAACCAGGCTCAGTCGCTCAGTTCTCCTCTGGCCAATGAATGAACAGTTATGATTCAGGCAGAATTACATGTCAGAAGTCAGATTGGATCGGAACATTCAGAATATTTATCAAGTTCCATCTGGTTGAAGATCGGAGTCACACCAGTATGGAGACGGTTTGTTGAGGATCAGTGCCGATGGCTGTTGTGTCCATGAGGCCTTCACAGGGGAGAGTCTAGTTGACACAATCTGTGCTGACACTTCAGGGATACGTTGTGGTCGTGTCTAGGCGCAGGTCCTCCATCTGATCTGGATACGGCCCGGATCCGGGTGACTACATCATGCGTTGTGGCGTGTCTAGGCACAGGTCCTCCATCTGATCTGGATACGGCCCGGATCTGGCTGACTACATCATGTGTTGTGGCGTGTCTAGACGCAGGTCCACCATCTGATTTGGATACGGCCCGGATCCGGCTGACTACATCATGCGTTGTGGTCGTGTCTAGGCGCAGGTCCACCATCTGATCTGGATACGGCCCGGATCCGGCTGACTACATCATGCGTTGTGGTCGTGTCTATGCGCAGGTCCACCGTCTGATCTGGATACGGCCCAGATCCGGCTGACTACATCATGTGTTGTGGCGTGTCTAGACGCAGGTCCACCATCTGATCTGGATACGGCCCGGATCTGGCTGACTACATCATGCGTTGTGGTCGTGTCTAGGCACAGGTCCTCCATCTGATCTGGATACGGCCCGGATCCGGCTGACTACATCATGCGTTGTGGCGTGTCTAGGCACAGGTCCTCCATCTGATCTGGATACGGCCCAGATCTGGCTGACTACATCATGTGTTGTGGCGTGTCTAGACGCAGGTCCACCATCTGATCTGGATACGACCCGGATCTGGCTGACTACATCATGCGTTGTGGTCGTGTCTAGACGCAGGTCCACCATCTGATCTGGATACGGCCCGGATCCGGCTGACTACATCATGCGTTGTGGCGTGTCTAGGCACAGGTCCTCCATCTGATCTGGATACGGCCCAGATCTGGCTGACTACATCATGTGTTGTGGCGTGTCTAGACGCAGGTCCACCATCTGATCTGGATACGGCCCGGATCCGGCTGACTACATCATGCGTTGTGGTCGTGTCTATGCGCAGGTCCACCGTCTGATCTGGATACGGCCCAGATCCGGCTGACTACATCATGTGTTGTGGCGTGTCTAGATGCAGGTCCACCATCTGATCTGGATACGGCCCGGATCTGGCTGACTACATCATGCGTTGTGGTCGTGTCTAGGCACAGGTCCACCGTCTGATCTGGATACGGCCCAGATCCGGCTGACTACATCATGCGTTGTGGTCGTGTCTAGGCGCAGGTCCTCCATCTGATCTGGATACGGCCCAGATCCGGCTGACTACATCATGCGTTGTGGTCGTGTCTAGGCGCAGGTCCACCGTCTGATCTGGATACGGCCCAGATCCGGCTGACTACATCATGCGTTGTGGTCGTGTCTAGGCGCAGGTCCACCGTCTGATCTGGATACGGCCCAGATCCGGCTGACTACATCATGCGTTGTGGTCGTGTCTAGGCGCAGGTCCTCCATCTGACCTGGATACGGCCGGATCTGGCTGACTACATCATGCGTTGTGGCGTGTCTAGGTGCAGGTCGACCATCTGATCTGGATACGGCCCAGATTCGGCTGACTACATCATGCGTTGTGGTCGTGTCTAGGCGCAGGTCCACCGTCTGATCTGGATACGGCCCGGATCCGGCTGACTACATCATGTGTTGTGGCGTGTCTAGGCGCAGGTCCACCGTCTGATCTGGATACGGCCCAGATCCGGCTGACTACATCATGCGTTGTGGCGTGTCTAGGCGCAGGTCCACCGTCTGATCTGGATACGGCCCAGATCCGGCTGACTACATCATGCGTTGTGGCGTGTCTAGGCGCAGGTCCACCGTCTGATCTGGATACGGCCCAGATCCGGCTGACTACATCATGTGTTGTGGCGTGTCTAGACGCAGGTCCACCATCTGATCTGGATACGGCCAGGATCCGGCTGACTACATCATGCGTTGTGGTCGTGTCTAGGCGCAGGTCCTCCATCTGATCTGGATACGGCCGGATCTGGCTGACTACATCATGTGTTGTGGCGTGTCTAGGTGCAGGTCGACCATCTGATCTGGATACGGCCCAGATTCGGCTGACTACATCATGCATTGTGGTCGTGTCTGCCTGATGAAGGTCATGAGGCTTAAATGTTAGTAATAACATTTTTATAGTCATTTGCAAGTACTGATAGTGTGCGGGAGTTCCTTGTTTTTTGTAGATTTTATTATTTATTTATTTTATTCCTTAATGTACTGTACAGTACAATACTGGGACAGGCCAGAGGATCTCGTCCACATCACAGGCTATATTGGCCCTAGCCAGCAGGGTGGAAATCCTCTTGCATGCCTGTTCCCCACTGGCACGCATCAACTGAAATATCTGACAGGCTTCTTCCATTTCATCGGCTCTGTGTCCTAGAAAAATAGAAGTACTGATTACTGTAACTGTAACACATCCTTTTTACAAAATGGAATCATTCAGAAAACTCTCTGTGTGTGAGGCAATCTGATGCATTTCTTTTTATTACAGTAGT
The DNA here is from genome assembly GCF_964197995.2 of Scardinius erythrophthalmus. Lineage (NCBI taxonomy): Eukaryota > Metazoa > Chordata > Actinopteri > Cypriniformes > Leuciscidae > Scardinius > Scardinius erythrophthalmus. Next base: position 37,702,999 of record NC_138240.1, read on the forward strand.
GTAGAGCTACAGCTATAGTACATGTATGTGTTGTAACAGCACAGTGTACTGCACTTAACAGTTACAGTAGAGAGCAGTCTGAAGCACCTCTACTGTACCTGTTCTTCTCCATGAAGGTTCTAATGATCGAGGCGACGGTGAAGCGACTCAAGTTTGGCTGAACTCGTTGCCCAGCCGCCCTCATAGTCAAACCATAGACAAA